>NW_004955416.1:27561801-27683603 GCF_000276665.1 Chinchilla lanigera
TAACTGGTACAACCAATATGGAAATCATTACGGAGATTCCTTAAAAAATAAAACTAGAGGTTTCATTTAACCTAGCTATTCTGCTTCTTCAAAAGGGAAAAAGGTTAAAAGTATCAGACCACAGCAAAATATGTATACACAACCATGTTTACAGCAGCACAACTTGTAATAGCTAAATCTTGGAGATAGCCCGGATGCCCATCAGCAGATGAATGGAGATGTGGTTTGTATATACAATGGAGTACTACTCTGCCAGAGAGAAGGATAAACTTGAGACATTTTTCAGTAAATGGATGCAGTCTGAGACCATATTCAGACACATGTGTTTAAGTATCACACTGTTTCTCTTGTGAAACTGCAAGGGTACTGGAAAGTAGGAACAACATATTCAAATGTAAAGGAGAATAAGGGATCGGGGAAAGGAAAAGAGGAGAGAAAAAAAAAACAGAATAAAAGAAAAAAATAGAAACAAAGCTTTTGTAAATAAAGAGCAGAAGAAAGGTTGAAGGGAGGGGAATGGGGAAAAAAAGAAAAATCACGATATTATTATGCACAAGTACAAATCCTGTATGATGAATGTGATATATCAATGTATATTAAATGTATATCAAAATGTATGTTCAAAATTTTGAATGTACATCAAAAGTACACCAATAAAATCAAATTTATAAAAATATGTCTGGCAAAGGAACCAAGATACGACAAATGGGCCTTGCTATGGCACATAGCACTCCACAGAGGATTAAATGGATTATCACATATGATTTTTCTTCACTAAGAACTGCATTTTAGAATATAGATATAGTCAACAAAAATTCCCTCAAGCTTCTTAATGCAATATGTTATCTCTTCAAATAACCTGAATATGTGCCTTGTGTATGAATTTTACATTTCTCCCCTGAAGGACAAATGCATGAATATTTATTTCATTTTGTGTGCGTGTGTACCAGGCATGAGCAGAGAATGTTGGGGATCTGGGCCAAATAGTTTAGTTACAAGGCATTTCCTGGTGATATAGTTTAAGAGTGACTGAGGGTGTACCTTGGTGGCACAACACACACTTACCATGTGTGAGGCCCTACGTTCAGACCCCAGCACCACAAAACAAAACAAAAAGCATCATTCAGAAAACAATAAAAACACCACTCAGAAAAAAATAAAAATGCAGTGGAATTACAATGGTGAACTCCCACCATCTTGTCTAGTGAAACTCTGTATTATCTCTACTGTTTTATTGAAGAATTATTTTCTTATTCCCTATAATGGTTTGAGCAGTCTTCCATTCTTACATCTGGTAATCTGAGCAATGTAGTTGAGGACAGCGATATGTAATGTAACAACCACTGTTGATTCATATTATTTTGTCTTGAGACTCTGTATCACTTTGAATGTTCTTGCTTTGACTTGTTTAAGTTTGTGATACTGGTATGCTGCTGCTGTTCTATTTCTTTATTTGTTTGGTTCTCATTTACTACTCTCTTTAAAATAAAAAAAAGAAAACAATAAAAAGGAAACTTGCCATTAAATTCAAACTTGTATGAACTAAACATCAGCACAAACTCTCACCATAGACTTTCCAGGAGCAGGTAAGCCAAAAAATAAAAAAGAAATGGTTAGCAAATCAAGGCAAAACACTTCATATTTGAGCAGTATGTAGGCACAGACAGAAATTTACAATTCCTGGGAAAGGTGAGGCTTGCCTCAAGATCACTCAAGCCAATCCCCCTTCCCAACAGCGCTATCTTCTACTTATTAATGGATTTTCTCAGACTTTAGCGTATACTACAGTGAACTTTGGAAATAACTTCGCTGTTTAGGAACACAGTGACCACTGACTCCATTTATAATTTAACCTGTCTCCACCATCAACAAAAAGCCCCATGGAAAACTTTGGCTGTTACAGTATTGAGAAGGTCAAAGAGTCTTAATCACTTACTTGTTAACTGGAGTTTTACACGTAAAGGCCGGTGTATTTATTTTAATAAGGCTTTAGCTTGATTTATGCTGCCACCATATATTAAGGACAAATCTTAAGGCAATACCTATAGTAAGGCTGAAAATCATGATTCCTGAAACTCAAAGTTTGAGAAACTCAAAATATAAATACATTAAAGAACAAAATAGAAGACAGATAATAGGAAACAGGGAGATAGACTTTTTGCAAATAGGAAGGGGCTAAGTGAGGAGAGAGGTGGGAGGGAGGGAGGGAGTGATACATGTACCAAGTCCCTGTGATGAATGTACCAATAAAGATAAAAGATATGTACTAATAAACATGCACTAACAAAACTGTACTAATAAAATATGTACTAATAAAAATAAAATAAAATAAGAAAGTGGCAAGAATGATGGGATAAGTGTACTCAAAGGGAAGGGAATTAATGGCAATGTGTCTTCTATAATCAATCTTTTCCACTTAATCACTCATCATATATTTTGATCATCCTTTGTAAAATCACGAAGTTGGGCTGTACAGAAAAGGTCAGTGTATTGAGTGTACAGGTGTCTCCAGGACAAGACTAATACAGCTACATGAGATTCCCCAGGGAGTTTTCATGTGTTCCTCTCCCCTCCTTCTCTGCTATGATCTGCACTTCCTCAAGACTCAAAGCCAGGCACAGACTGCCAAAAACACCACTCTTGATGTCAACTGACCTACTCCATGAACTTGACTCCAGGCTTTTTGCCAATAAGTAAGTCAAACACTCTTGTCCTAAATCCATCTTTATAAATAAGTGTATATATATGCATACATACATATACACATACTAGTATGTACCTCTAGGCCCATTTTTGTATCATGTCCCTCAGTGCACACTAAGGAGGACCTGGGAAGCCCCAGGCTGCCGCGTGGATGGCCTGGGGCCCAAGGTAAGTAAGTGGCTGCTACACATCCCTCTGTTCTGAGAGGAGTGACCATCCAGGGAGCTGCCGGTCACCCTCCTGACATGTGCCTTCTACCAGCTCCTGGCCACACTTCTGCTATGGCTTTGGGGACCAGGGAAAACTCACATTTGTGTGTGCATACATGTGCGCGTGTCTGTGTATGTGCATGCGTGTTTAAAAATATTCCCTCTCCTGATCTGTCACTTTACAGTGATCAGCACTTCAAACTGACTTTTAGAAAAGAAATATGTGATGTCCTTGGTTTTTTTGTCTGATTACTATGGTTTAGGGATCAGCTCCACAAAGAAGGATATCAATAACCACAAAGTGATTTCCAAAGTAAGTCGTTCTCTGATGTAACAATATAGCAGCAATGGACAGTGCCTTCCACAAGGGAAGGACTTGTCAGCCTTGTTCACTGCTCACACGCCTGTGCCTATAATAGGATCTAGTGCATCAAAACGCACACATCAAAATGCAGAAAAGGGCACTGTTTACCCAGAGCCCGCCATCTGTCGGTCAGGCGGAAGCTATTCAGCATACCTTGTTTCTTATTCCTCCCAACAACAAACCCTGCGTGATGGATGTTGTAATAATTGACTTATAAATAAGGAAACTAAAGTTTGAAAGACTTCACTTCCCTACATCACAATAGCAGCAGCAACTGTAAGTCACAGTTAAGTCTGTCTTTCTGGTCCTTCTTCTCCCTAACATATACCACACCCCAGCAGGGGAAGTAAATTATGATTGACTTTCGGTCTTTCATTTTAAGACACCTACTTAGAATGTTTGCACATTATCACAAAGTCAGAAACCCCTCCACCTGACAAGGACTCCGGAGGGCTGATGAAGCAGATTAAGAATGAAAGGAGCTCAAACCATGCATCTCAGTATGTAAGAAGGCAGTGGAGTTTAGTTCTCAATCCCCCGCTGTGCACTGCTAAATCTCACTAAAGCTAAACTTTCTCACCTGAAAACTCCACATTCCGAGCCCCGTCTCTTTGAATGAAATGAAAACACATACATACACAATGAGGACTGTTTAATAAATGTGGGTTATAACTAATATGCTATAAAAGTACATTATAAATAATAAAAGTAAATTACTAACCCAGAATTATCTTCAAACTTATATAAATTAATTTGCTATTTTATTAAAAGACATAAATATTTTTAATGGAAGGACCACACAATTGTTACCCAGATTAATATATACCTTTTATCTCTCTTTGGCCAGCAATTTGACTAATGAAATTATAAGGGGAAATCTCTGTTAAGAGATGCGGTGGGTATATGGAGGGCAGAAGAGAAAAGGTAAAGTTTAAAATTCTCAACCTTCATGCATGGTAGTGAAGGCAATGAAATACTACTGATAGTTGAACAAATTAATATTCATCATCTGGAGAGTCCCAAAGCTCTCATTTCCTAGCTCTGTGTAAAGATTTTCAAAAAAAAAAAAAAAAATGCTGAAAATAAAATATTTGCCAAACATTCACTTGGATTTGAAAAAAATAAAGTTGTGCTTTGTTTTTCTGCATGAGGCTGGCAGTTTTAAAACTACTCAGCTAATTTCTTCTGGGCATAACACTGAACACTACATCTCTCAAGTCTGGACCAGCTAAGAAAGTCTGTCACCATGAGGTGAGCAAGTCCTACCTCATTTTAGATCTCAGGCACTGTGAAGTGGGCTGAAATGCCCTCTGCCATGCCTCCTGACCAAAATCTGGAGCTACACTTTTCATTTTACCTTGAGTCCGGCTTTCCTGATAAACCAAGCTATGCTGAGCACTCGGCCTTTTCTGGGTTTTCCCCATTCCTTCAATGAATCAGCCTAAAGCAGTCAAAGAGCACATAATACAAGCCAGAAGCACAAGTTTAGACTCAACATTTGGTCTCCACTGTTAAACAGCTTGTAAGTAATACTCTTTAAGCAGTGGCATTTTCATCACAGTCTCTCTCTCTCTCTCTCTCTCTCTCTGTGGTATGTGCACATACACAGAGTCGAGACCAAGGCCAATTTGCTTGTAAGTTCTCCAACACGAATACACACCATCAGTGAGATGGCACCTACCTTTCTGAAACGTCAGTCCACAGAAGATGCTCCTTGCTTGTGAGGAGTAGTCAGAGTGAAGTTTCCAGTGTTGCGGTCAGCTTTGTTCTCAAGAGCAGCATGTCTCATCTATGTGTACATTTTGAAATTCTCTCACAGACCCACCCTGGAAAGTTGCAAGTCAAGATTTCTGAGGGCGATCTGTGACGTGAGGCGAAGCTACTGGATGGCACTTTCAGGTTCTTCCTGATGGGATGTTACTTCCTGTTTCACCACTTGAGGAGAAAACTGGAGTTCAGGCAGACACTGAATCATGATGCATCTACTGGCTGCCTCATGGCTGCTGCCTTCTGGTGCACACTCATTAGTCAACTGCTGGACAGGATGATCTTGCTGTTGAAAGGAAGAGGCTTACCCACCGGCCAGAAAGCTGAGACACCGCCGAAAAGCTTGCACTCTTCGAGGAGCTGGTCTGACAACTCCAAGTACTCCCCGGAAGTGAAGACTACTTGGGGGACTTTTTGCTAACTAAATCACCACCACTACCACCACCACCACACCATAAAACTCACCCACCAAGAGACGTAAGTCCACAACGTGATTTCTATGTTTCTCAGTAAATGAAACAAAAATTTACTTTTTAAACTACGTAACAAACAAAAAAATAGCCTGGCAAATTTTTCTCTTGTAAAACAGTTAGATGTAACTTGCTTTTATTTTTGTTTCGGTCTCAAAGATCATCACTAAGAAAGACAAGTACATTATTATCAGGAAATAAGCATAGTCTGCTTCAAGCGCTTCAATCTCAAACTCAAGTGTATACGCATCTTAGAGTGTTTATGTGAGGTATTAGACCTCTTGGGGCCATTTTCACTTTCTCTGGCTGAAGATGAAACAGCTGTGGCTTGGATTATTTAAAGGCGCTTTGACAAGTAAGAAAGCTTCAACAAGTTGATTCATGAATCACTCGCAGACCAAGGTGTGGGCGGGGCAGGCAACGCCACCTACTCCGAAAGCCTGATTCAGAGGTCTCATTAGCTTTTCTCAACTGAGAGGCGGTTTTTCTGTCAGTTCACAGACAACAGCAAACTGGAAATGCACTGGAGGCAGACAGACCAAAACACCAGTTTCAAATCCACTTAAACTCTAAGTTTCTCCAATTTCACTAATGAATTTACTTCAAAGGAGGACTTTGATAAAAGCCGTTTCACTCAACATCTGCTCATTGAATTTTTCCTGTTTGCCTTTCTCTCCTCTGGTTCTTCTTTCTATTAAGGAGCTTATGGATTTAAAAACCTTTGAGCAGAAGGGCTGAATTTCCAGCAGACTGCTCACCAGGTGGGGTGGGTCAGCAGTCCAGTCTTTGTCTTCCTGGCCAGGAGACGGCTACACAATCCCTTGGCCTCCTCCCAGTAGGTCCTGTCCATTTTCTTGCAACTGCCCCCAGCTTATTTTCTTAGTGAAAACATTATTTTCTTTTCATTCCTCTCTCCCTTGCTGATAAGCCTGTACCAGCCACCTTCCTCTTACGGTATCAACACCAAACTCCAGAGCATAACACACAGCTTGGTTGGAACCTACTGCTCCAGGACTGTATCACCTCTTCCCCATCTGCTGCATTCTAAGCAAAAGGAGTAGGACGCCTTCAAGCCTTTGGTATGGGATGTTCTTTAAAAAAAAAAAGTACTGGGGATTGAACTCAAGGCCTTTGCCCTGGGCTACATCCCCAGTCCTTCGTATTTTGAGACAGGATCTCGCTAAGTCACTAAATTGCCCAGTTTGAGCTTGAACTTGCAATTCTCCTGCCTTAGCCTCTCTGAGTGCTGAAATGAGCTGTTCTTTCTACTTTCTCTGCTCTAAGAAAATCAGACTCCTCTCTCAACCTCCAACCTTCAGCTCTCCTGTTTCATGTTATGCCTATGTTTCAACACTTACTGTCCTGTTACTTACTGTATTATTTTTGTATTGGCTTCCCTGCTCGGGTAGAAATCCTCCAGGAACAAATGCTTTGCATGGGTCTTCCACAGTTCCTAGCTATTCAGTGCTTGTCAAATAACTCAAATGGTGAGCATCCCATCCTCATTTTCATTCCTGAACTCTATACTGGATTCCCTTCCAAAAAATTAAACCAGTTAAATCACCCTGTATCCACATCTTTTGTTTAGGTCATTTGTAAATGAAGTATGTCATCTATTGATGAAATACAATTTTCAAATCAAATACAATTTATACATAGCTAAAAACCTCCCATATAATCAAAAGGATCTGCCACCAGTTTTTTGAGGGGAGTTCTGGCAGCTGGACCCAAGGCCTTGCACATGCTAAGCATGTGCTCCACCACGGAGCTACCCCTTACCCGCCTCTGCTATATTCCTTGAGTCACTGGGGAGAGGTAATTCCTCCTCTCCTTCAGGGAAAATTGTGAAAATGAGCTGTTGTACAATCTATGCTGGATAAAGCAAGGTGAGGATGCTGGAGTTTGCTGGTGGGGCCTCTGTGGGAACGAGGATCTATGTGATCCGTGCACAGAGAGAGCTCCAGGGCAAGGAGGTGAGAACACGTTCCAACTGTGTCCTTCCAAAAACTCATAGACTAATTCTTTTCTGCTCTTTCTCTCCTGTGCCCTGCAATACACTGATCACTGCAGAGCTAAGCAAAAGGAGAGAACTCCCAGAATGGTTAATGAAAGAGCAAGAGCCATGCGGAGGTGTCATTCTGTTTAAGAAAACACTTAACTGTCTCGTTTTATGAGGACACCATCAGGGTTATACTTTGAATCCTCGCTAATAGGTATTAAATCATTAAATCAATTCAAGAGTGTTAACAATTCATTGCACTACAGAAAGTAAAGGTTACAGCTCTGACAAATGAAATGCGGACAATTAAGCATGATATTAAGTGCAGGAGGGGGACGTATTACAAGACTGACAAGTTTCTGTACACAGAGCAACCTTGTCACTAAAGGTTAATAAAGTGCGTTTATGTGTACAGTGCCCGCCTACCCAGTACATTTTACACAGGAAAGTAAGGGAACAGGGTAAGAGAGAAGTAGGGGACGTGGGTGAGGACCAGAAGCAGTCCCAGTCAAGATTTTAGTGGGCCACTTAGGAACTCAGACGAGAAAAACAGAACAAATAAGATGCAGGAACACGGACCTTAGGCACCAGCAGGAAGAAGACAACTAGATGTTATGCCAAAAGCTTCATTACACAAGAGCAAGGGAGCACAGCTGCATGGAGCCTGGCATGGAAGAATGAAAAACAGCGCAACTTCTGATAGACTAAACTGCATGCAATGCCTTGAACCAATCCTTAATCAAGTTTTATTCTGTAGTACTGGGGATTGGATGCAGGGAGTGCGGAGCTATATCACCAGCCTTTTTCCTGTGGACAGGGTCTCACTAGGTGACCTAGGCTGGCCTCAAACTAGTGACGCCCTGCCCCAGCTTTCCAAGTAGCTGGAATTATCAAGGGCCGAGTGCCACCACACTCGGCTCTTAATTGAACTTTCTAGAGAGGAAAAATTCTAGTTAGAATTGACCAGTGCTTTCTTGACAGAAGACAATCCCGTTCACAGAATGTAATGAATACAGTCTTCCTCATATTGTTCTTAACCTAGCCAGGCAAATTTTCTTTGCTTTTACTGTCAACAAACTCTGTTTTCTTCTAATGTTTAATCTTATTTTTGTAGACTTCTCAAATGCTAACGTTTGTTCATAAACAGGAATTTTAAATTGAAATGCTACCAAACCACGTATTCTTCAACAAGTATGTGGGGAAAATTCCTATGAGAGAGAATGAAATGGGTGAAAGTCTTCACAGATGCTTTCCCGCTACATTCAAAGCTTCTGACAACTTTAAATCCCCAGATCAAGCCAGATGAGGTGGTGCACACCTGTAATCCCAGCTCCTGGGGATCCAGGAAAATACGCCTACACCAGAATACACAGTAAGACCCCACCTCAAAACAAACACACACATCTGTTTTAAAATGCCTAGATCAATTCCTAATCTAACTGAATGTGAAGACTACATCTCACTGACATAAATAGCGCCCTTTCTCATAAGGATTCACCCAATCCCCAAGTGGCTTATAGGAGCTGAATTTCATCTCTCCTCCTCCCACTCCATCGGGCCACCATGCTTACCGTGGCCTAGTTTTGGAAGGCTGCCTGGTGGGTAATTTGCAAGGCCACTTTGTGAAAAAGTAACCTAAAGAGAAGATCATCCATACCGAAATAAGAAACAGTTCTCACACACTGAGATCCCTTTGGTATCCTCCCTCCCCGCCCTCTTGCTTTATTTTTCCCCACATTATCTATCTCCTTCTAACTTAGTCTTCTCTGTTCACTGTCTGTCCCCCTGTAAGCTACACAAAGGCCAGAATTTCTCTTCCCTACTCACCACAGAACCATTCCTGCCACTGAGTCACCCCTCAAGGCCAACAGAGTACATTTATGTATCTCTGTGTATATAATCGTATCTCTTTCTCTCTACCACAATACATAGTTATTTTTTCAAGTGCCTGTTGGGATGTTTCAAAACCTGAAGAGAGGACTGTGTGTCATGACACTGGCCAGTTTGTTTTGTTTTCTTTGAGACAAAGTCTCATGCTATGTAGCCCAAGCTGGCTTCAAACTCACAATCCTCCTGCCTCAGCCTCCTGAGGGCTCTCCTTACAGGCTTGCGCCACCATGCCCGGCAAAGATGGCCAGGTCTACTTTGAGTTCACTGGGAGGCAGGGAGATTATTCCCCTGGAAGACTGAAGTCTGTCATATATTGAGAAATGGACACAAAGCACTCTTAGAGTCAATCTGGCACATACTCTGGGAGAGCACAATGCTCCATGCAAGGCAGACCACACTGCCATGTGGGTAGGATTTCAACACAGCTCTCTCTTGATGGCCAGTCAGTTTCCCACCTGCACTGAGAGCTACCAGATGTGTGCATACAGCCCTCACCACGGGTGTGGCTTTCAGTGATAGGGAAGCACACAGATCAACTTGCTTCCAACCAAACTTGAAAGTTTGGTTGCTAAGCCCTGTCCCACTTGGTGCTCACAGTGCTGATGTGGGGGAGGTTTGAGACAAGAGTCTCAATATGTAGTCCAGACTGGCCTTGAACTCACTATGTAGCACAGGCTGGCCTCGAACTCATAGAGATCCTCCTACCCCAGCCTCCCACGTGCTGGGATTACAAGTGTGAGCTACCACACCCTACTAGTTTCTCCAATTTATTCCTGAGTAAAGTCTCCAAGTTACAGTCATGACTATTCTCTGAACAAAGTACTCACTCAATAAACCATTCTGTAAATATTTATTGGATACATACTATGTCTCAGGCACATCATATTTTTTGAAGGAGCAAAGATCCTAAGAGTAAAAACACAGCATAACCAGCAAGGCAGGCATAAATACACCCTTACAGGGATGAGGAAAGCATTCAGAGATCTACTACACAGAAGTAAACATTGGTATGTATGCATATTGTGGTTATATTTTATGCTCAAACCCCACTGAAGAGATGGACCGAGGCATTTATCATTTCATGTTCCTCATAAATGAAAATATAAGCCCTAGGTTTATATATAACCCCAAACGAGAAGTTAAAACTACACAATCTGGAACCAGGTAATAAAAACAGGCAGATAAAGTTTTCATCATCCCAAATGATGAACCCTGCGATTGTCTCAGTCTGTAAACAGAACTTGGTAAGGCCAGCATCTGTAACCTCTTTACCTGACATCATGCCAGGCATCTTAGTCAATGCTCCATGTGCTTTGAATGGACTTATGCGGGTTGCACTAGCTTTAGACAGGTAAGAAGAAACATAAAGGGAATAATTAGTGTTTGAGTAAATATTTGGGATGTCGGGAATATGTCATGTGTGAACAGGCCAATGAGGAAACAAGATACACATTATTCAGCTGTCCATCACTCATCTGACATATATATTGTGCAAGAAGCTTGAAATACAAAGATAAAGACAATGTCCCTGATCTCAAGAAGATTATGATCTACTTTCATCCTCTCCCACCTAGTTCCATGCCCTACTATGCCACCTACCAATGAAGACCTGAGACGAGAACTGCTTGGCAAGCCTGAGGCAGCCAACAATGGTTATCTCCCTTCAGCCTATGGATTCTTTGATGAGATTTTTTTAAAAGCAGGATGGAAAGCCCTGTGAAGAACAAAAGCTAGACTGCGTATCAAGCTGTTAGCCAGCTAAGGCTCACTTCCAAGAACGAGACACCTAGCTAGATCTTCTGCCTTTTTATTAAGGATAGAATTGGTTTCTGCACAGAACACGAGATATGCAGACCAAGCCTGAGGGTAGAGTGTGCTTGGGTGGGTGTTCAACACACTCGGACTCTCTTGATCACTTCCAGACTCTCTCAAGGTCTAAATCAAATGCATTTCCCGTCTTCCATTGCTTTATGCTGTTAAACCTTCAGCAGTGACCTGAACATCACAGGATAACTAAAAGTGATGTTGAGATAGACTCCAACCCTAAGAAGCTGTTTTCTTTATCTTCCTGGTCCCAGAGGGAGAACTGCCCTCCTGCTTGCTGCTACCGAGTAATCTCAAAGCACAGCCCCATCAAGTTGCTTCCCTCTGCATACGTTACAGCTTTTTAAAAGTGTCATGTTTTTGTGATACTGGGGATCAAACCCACTGCCCCGAGCATGCTAATCAAGGAAAGTGCTCCACTGAGCTTTGCCTCCAGTCCAGAAGGTATGGCTTTTTGATACTAGTTACATTAGGTTTAAACTTCTATGACTGTTTATTTCTTAACACCACCCAAAATGTGGTCCCCACCTTAGTTTCCACCATATCCCAATATTAATCCTCCCTTCAGTTAAGCCAAGGGCCATCCTCACTCTGATCTTGGTCACAGAGCCTCTGCGATTCCTCCTCACCCAAGCCCCTCCCACTTCCTCTAGGAAGTGTTGCCTCTCAAATCTCCCTTTCCCATTCTGCAGTCTGTACTTTTTACCCAAATCACACCATTAGACGCCTTTCATATGCAGCCCATTCTTTATTAGTACAGCACAAACTACTTGTGCACACAACTTAATCAGAGATGTGTGGGTCTGTGTGTGTACTTGTGTCCAGGTGCATACTTGTGTCTGTGTGTTTGGGCATGCACCATGCCTCCGCTAGACTATAAAGCACATGAGCCCAGATCTCCCCTCAGAGATATTACAGAGTTTATAGGAGACTCTCAGTATGTAGTAGAATATATTAGCTTACTCTTATCTGAGGATAGTGTCGTACTTTTATCTAATGGCAACCCACTCCCCGCCTCCATTTTAAACTTTTACACCTTCTTCTGCTGCTCTCCCTTCTTCCAGGGTGTTTTCAGTAACTCAAGAACTATATACTCAACACCTATTTACTCAACACCTCCTATATGTCTAAAAATAGGGAAATCATAATAAACAAGACCGATATGGTCCCTGTTTTCTACTGACTTAGAGTGTGAAACTTTGGCTATGGTTTGACAGAGCAAACATTCCCTGAAGGAGGACAGTCAACCATCCCTCAGTGGGAGGCCACCCACAGATCAACGGGGCGACACGCCAAGTGGTAGGGTCTACTTCTTTGGGAGGGGCTAAAGGATCTGAACAAAAAGCCACACACCAAGTTAATTATAAAGTTTTTCCTACTAGTTTCTACTGAGACCTTTCAAAAGGAGAAGGAATCCTTTTTAAAACTTTGGTTGCTCCTGGCCTGTTTTACTATTGAGTGCTGCTATAAAGTATTCTTTAGGACAGGATGATTTCTACTCACTACTTGTTTTCAGACCAATGTCTCGCCACTTCCCTAAAATGCACTTGTCAAAATTTAGTTTTTCATCAAATAAATCAGATATACAAATTAAGTATATTAAAAACTACTGTGTCACCACATGATTAGATCAATAATGTATAGGTGGGTGTAATGGCACACCTCTCATTCCATTGCAGTAAAAGGCTGGGCCTGGTAGCATACCTCTGTAATCACAGCTACTTCAGAGGCTGAAGCAGGAGGATCAGAGGTTGAGGTTAGCCTGGTAAGTAGTGAGACCCTATATCAAAACAGAATTTTAAAAGGGGACAGGGATATGATAGCTCAATGACAGAGTGCCTACCAGAACCAATAGTAACAATTTATAGTTATAATGCTCATTGATTTACACATTTATTGAGCTCCTCAAAATACCTATGTCATCAGTAGGTCTGACTAAAATAAAAATGGTTCACTTGATCACATTAGACCATCTGCAAAGCCCATGTTCAAAATGGGATACTAACAATTTACAATTAAACATCTGGATTAAACAGAAGATAAATAGTACACTGGGAAATTATCTCCTAGAAATATAGTCCAAAGCTTTAGCTATTTAAATACTCAAAAAAATTAACCAGTCAATTGATCAATAGATAAAAATACAAAACAAATATAATCCTTACATAAACATAAAGTACTTCAATTAAAATTTTTAAAATCTTCTATCAAAGCCGAAATAAAACTTATACGACTGTCAATAAAGAAACTCCTTCAGCCTTAAGAATATACTGTTACCAAGCTCCTAAACTTTCTAAAAAGTCATATAATAACTGGAACAGACCAGAAACTTCTCGGACTCCTAACTTCCTTACTGGGTTTTATCAGGAACAATGTGAAGCAAAATCTTTGTATGGCCACACAGCTCAATAGTGGAGGTAATCTATAAGTTATGCATATTCTCATAATAACGATGATGACTATGACCCATGGCTTCTATAATCAGCAATCAGAAGAGTGGCTTATCTCAGATATTGGAGCAGTTCTGCCATTCCATTCCGTACATGTCAGGAATGATTTACAATACATGAAATGTGATGGGTCAGATACCCAAACACATACCATCCTAATACCACCTAAAGTCAGTGTAAAATATGGATCTAATTAGGGCAAAAGTAACATATGACTCTTCTATAGTTCCAATCATGTAAATAATTAGTGTTTGAGATGGAATATTACTGCTGCGAAGGCACCTTCTGCATATGTAACATATTTATCCTGGTAGAAATAAGTAATTTATATTTGATGCAATTCATAATAAATACATTTTACATTATGTATATTATATACAGTATACAGTATGTGTATACATACTTTGAACTATATATCTTAAACCAAAGTTTCACAAAACAATATTTATGTATGCTACTTTTGTGTGTGTGTGTGTGAGACAGAGTCTTACTATGCAGCTCAGGCTGGTCTTAAACTCACTTTGTAGCCCAGGCTGGTCTGGAACTCGCAACGATCCTCCTACCTCAGTCTCAGAGTACCGGGATTACAGGCGTGCGCCACCACGCCCAACTCTATGCTACTTGTGATGTGTTCTGTCGCCTATTCTACTCCAATCTAGATTCAATTTTACAAATGTTTGGACTTACTAAATTAATCTTTTGATCCATTAATAGATGACACTGCATAATTTACAGTGATGTGCTTTTTACCCTTTCTACTACTTAAATGTTTTTCCTTTATTTCAGCTGATTTAAAGACTTTCTTTTCTTTCTTGGAGGTGGGATTGACTAGGGCCTACCACTTAAACGCAGGGCCTATCACTTCTAGTCCCAAGACATTTTCTGAGGGGATGAAAGAAAACTTTGGGTAGGCAGCAAGTATCAGAGATTGACTCAGAAAGTCTGAGAGCGGCCTACAAGCAAGAAAGCAGTCCCAGCACCCAGAAATCTAGTGGATCCTAAGTACACACTGGGCCCTTGACAAATTTTCTTGAGTTTTACAGTAAATAAAAGACGGTGTTTTATTGTTGGTTTAGAGTCACACCATAGGGCAGTAATTTTCACTGGAGAAAACCAAGGCCTAATGGCAGATTCGTGGAGATCTGGGCCACAGAGCTCAAGCCCGGGTCACAGCCCACTTCCGGGTCTCTGCAGGGTTCCCTCCTCAGCGCCCCACATCGGAAACCGGCACACTGCTGCTTCCCCGGATGGAGCGGAGAGGGGCTAAGGTCCGGAAGGCCAGCCCTGCAACCTTCCTTTCAGTTCGCATCACAAAAGCCCAGGGAAGGCAGAGAGGGGAGCCCGTGGGCGCCGCAGCCCCCAGGCGCAGCTGACCGCAGGGCTGAGCAGGAGCGTGCGGCCCAGGGCCAGGTCGGGGATCCTCGGCCTGCGGGGATGGGGACGTCGGCTGCCCTGCTCTGCCCTACCCTGCCCTGCGCGGGGCAGCCGCAGACTCAGCCTGGCCGGGGTGGTGCCAGCTGCCGTGAGGGGTCCGACCCATGCACACCCGAGCACGCAGAGCCTGGGGTGGGCCTGCGCCGATGGCCTCACCTTCGCCCTCACCTTCGTCCTGCTGCGTCCAGACCGAGGCCTTGAAGCCACGAGGGACCCGACCGCTGTGCATGCTGGGAAGGGTGTGGGGTGGGGGTGGGGAAGCAATCGAGGGACCAACACCTTCTGGGGTCAACGTGATAACCGCTTCCTTTATAGTGATTTTTCCCATGGGTTGCTTTACCTAGACCACACTCCAAATGGGCACACTGACCTGGTGACATTGGTGTCACTAACGGTTCAGAGGGCCTAGGTCACTTGTCCAAGCCAACCAGTTTGTGGCTCCACCAAGTTTGAACCTAGGTCTTTTATACTTTGGAGCCAGCTGCCCCTCCGCAAGCTCTCCGGAGGGCCGGTGACACTGTAACAGTGAGGAAGGGGAATAATCCCTGGAATAATTCAGAAAGCTGGCAACCCCAGGCCTGTGTGATCTCTCTTTACAAGGTTGAATAAACAGAGACAGATTGATAAATACGAGGTAGACCAAAGACAGCCACCACACCTATCTCCAGCGAAAGAAAAGAGGGAATTTTAATTCTCTGAATACTTGATTAAAATAAAAGTAATGAAAACCACCTATAGAGCAAATAGTATAAAGGAATAGTTAAAAAGAAAAGTCTTTGGAGCCAGAGAGCCCTGGGTTTACACTCTCACTCTCAGTGCACTAACTTTGGGATGTGTGAGCACCAGCTTTTTATTAGCCTTTTAAAATGCCAGTTTCCTCATCAGTAAAATGAGAACAACCATTCCCCTAGATGTCCTGATGGTTGAATAACAGTTCTAAAGTATTAAGCATAATATCTGGAGAGATTATGCCTTGAGAAAATACTAGCTCCTTTTATTATTAGGATAAACAAAAAATTAGAAAGTATCTGCCATGTGTCATTATTCAAAAACAATTTAATTATTATGTCTTATTAAATCTTAAGTCTTAGGCCGGGGATATGGGTAAGTGGCATAAGTGCCTGCCTGGCAAGCTCAAGGTCCTAAGTTCGATTCCTGGTACCAACAACAACAAAAAAAAGAAACGAAAAAAAAAAAATCTTAAGGCTTAAAATGTTTGAGAGGAAAAGTCAAGGAGGTGGGGTACAGGTTAACATATGAACAGATCTGGCTGAAAGGAGATTGTAAAGAAATAGAAAAATCATAGATTTGAAACACGCTCAGGAGAGGATGGTGAGTTGATACTGGAGAAGATCAAATCAAGAATGAAGCAGTGGAATTCAGATACCTTCCCAAAGCACACAGCAGCAAGAACAAGGGAGGAGGGCTCAGACCAAGAATATTAAATCAAAGCATGCATACATCAACTGTGATGAGCTAGTTGTGCAACACGAAAGCCCAGCCTTAGATTATCCCAGTGCCCTTTGCTCTATTTAGATACTGCCTAGTTTTTTTCTGTTCCACCAGCAGGTCCCTATGACTCAAGCCGCACAGCCAGAGGGACAGTACTAACTGCAGGAGCGTTCCAGTATCAGCTGCTCTACATATCACTCCTCCAGATGGCATGCCGCTGGGTCTGTGAGTCCAGCCTTCCACGGTGGAGATGTCACCACTGACCTATAATACTCAGAATGACACACTGTCTCTGCAGGTGGCCCCTTGACGTGCTTCACAGCAGAGTGTTAAAAACAAGATAAACAGTACTGTTTATTTACTTTTTACAATGCTGTTAAAACAAATGCCTTGAATGGAACCCTGGCGGCTGCAGTCTGCTTGCCAGTCCTGGGAAGTACAAAGTGCCTATGTGAAATCTGTTTCCAAATTCCCAATTGTAGGTGTGCTGATAGCTCTTTTGCTCACACACACACACACCCATCTCAGAGACTCCGGCTGTGTGTGGTTGATCCCAAATAGTCCTCTGATTCCGTTCTTAATTTGTGATAAAATGTGTGATATAGGAAAGAAGCTGTTGGCAATTGATTTTAGAAATTTCTAGTTCATCACTCATCTTCCCAGCTGTGTTATCATCAGATTACTCATCTTCCCGCCCACGCAATCATCAGATCACTCACTGTACACATTAAGATGGATATACTTTTTTTTTTTTTTCCGGCACTGGGAATCGAACTCACGACCTCGTGCTTGCCAGGCAGGCACTGTGCAACTGAGCTAAATCCTCAGCCCTAAGATGAAGCACAGTAAGGAGGACATATGCCACGGACCAGAGGTGTAGCTCAGGACTTGTCTACGCACGCAGGAGGCCTTGCGCTCCATCCCTAGAGCGACCCCACACACATACTCAAGAAGCTATAGCCACAGTCCAAAAGGAACACGACATGACAACAAAAAATCATCTTGGCAATCCACTGAACAAGGGAAAACTTTTCTCAGCACTGTAAAGAAAAATAGTAAAATCAAGAAAGAAGTTTAAAAGACAATTTACAGGACAATGAAAATTCAAACATTGAATTCTGTTTTATACAAGTAGGCTTTACTACTCATGTCCCTTTTACAGAAAAACAAACAAAAATATCCAGTGATTTTGAGATGTTTTGGGGGAACAGTCCCTATACTTAACTTGAAAAGCAAAGTTACTAGCAATCACAAAAGTATTGCTAGTGTGTTCACTTCCTAGGCCTCCAGCGAGAACTGTGTCTAGCAGGAAGTTTGAAGCACTTAAAAACCACAGACATACACATGATCGCTCTTAGAAAGTACTTTTCTTATAAACCCTAGGTTTTTTTGTTTTGTTTTGTTTTGTTTTTGGTACCAGGAATCAAACTCAGCACCTTGCGCTTGCCAGGCAGGTGCTTGTGCCGCTGAGCTATATCCCTGGCTCAACCCTATGTTTTTAGCTGGACCAGCTTAAACAATTAGGCAGGTTCTTATCTTCAACCACTGAACCTTTCTTCTCTACAAAACATTCCTCTTCATGTTAGTGAAAAGCTGTAGTCTCTCATCCATGGGAAGGGCGAAACAGCTCCTTGTTTCAGGTGGACCAACTCTTTCCTTTTTATTATTTTGGTACTTGGAATGAAGCACTGAGCTATATCTCCAGGTTTTTTTAGGTCACTAAATTGTCTAGGGTGGGATTCAACTTGAGATCTTCCTGCCTCAGCCTCCGTCACTTATTTTGAGGCTATTGATATGTGAACAACCTCCTCATTAAATGCCTGGCTGTCCACCCTGTGTAAGTGGGTCACTCAGAAGCTCTATGTATATGGTGACGTTTGCAACTGTGGACTTCATGGTAAGTAGCTGGGCTTGGGTGAGTAACTGGCTGGGTGGAGAGACTGCTAGTGTCAGCATCTTTAGACCTTTTCACTTGGGATTAAGTCCCCAGAAAAGCCTCTTCTAGGCTCCTGCCCAAAGTCAGAAGTGTTCTGGAAGCAGAGGTAGGGGAAGGAAATAGATTTCAACATTTAGGATGTGAATATCCAATTTCCCTTACTTTCAGGGCATTTTCCCTATCCTCAGCCACATGTCTGTAGGGATCTGAAGATCCTGTTTTACTCATGGAAATGATTTTTTTCAGTCTGCCAGGGGTGGGGAAGACAATGGTTTAGCTAAATGGAGTGAGTCATGGGATCTGCGGGGTAACTGTTGCTTGAAAAGGCGGTTCACCGGCTGTCATTGGTAGCGTGGTACTTGATACTCCAGCCTCCCAAGCCTTCAGATGGCTCCGCCTTGTAAATCAGGCCACTTCTCAGCTTTGCTCACGCTAGATTAAGAAATTAGCTTTCTTGGGTCTGCCAAATCAATTTATCACCTACCTATCTTTCCACTTTCAACGCTGCTTCCTCCTTTCCCATGTCCTAGTGTGTTTTATTGCTCTTGAGTTTGGTCGCTTTACTGTGGTGACGATGGTGTCTAGGGGGAAGAAGCCAGACAGGGCATTCAGCGGGATCTCCCCTTTTCCATTCCGGTTGCCCTGGCTTCGGGGAACTTCTGCAACCAACTCTTGCCAGCCTTCCTTCTTGTCAGTCTGGCCCCTATGTTGCTACACAAGTGACTTTATCACCAGTTCGCCACTGCCTGTAGAACAGAATTACTCAGCATGGTATAACTGGACATTAATATGCTTTTCTATTGTGACTTGTTGCATCACTCACCGCCCATTCCCAAAGCTGCAACTGTTTTTACCGCACACAGCCACTGCCTTCTATGTTGAAGACAGGAAATAAGTCACGTGAAAGGATGCTGGAAGCAGATTACCCACATCCATTAACTAAGCTCTGCTACGTTACCAGTTAGATCTTGGGCGGGTTGCTTAACCTCCTTATCTGCACAACAGGGCTCGTAATAGTACTGTGAGGATTTGAAAAGCACTTTAAAACATTGGCTGGTATCTAGGAAGTCTAATGTAAATATTAATTATAGTTCCCTGCACATCTGTCTGCCCCAGGAGTTTATCAAGCTCTGGGAGAAGAATCTCTTCTCATTTATTCAACATTTGTGGTGTGTCTGATGTGACAGTTGCTAGCCGCTAGAGACAATGTAAAAAGAACCTGGCAAGTGGAAAGACCGTTGACTAATGATTCAAATATAATGTGACAAATGCCACACTCCGTGAAAGGGCAAAGTGCAGAGCACACAAGGTGTGTAAAATCTAATGGTCCTGAACAAATTGGGAAGGTTTCCCAAGCCTAACACTCAATATGGGGCTTGCCGAAAGCATATGCAGGGGCAAGAGGCTGTGCTGAGCAGGGAAGTGGGCAGGTAGAGATCCCCAGGTGAGGCTGAAGAAGCATGTTAGACCCGCTGTGCAAGGCCTTGTATAACCCACTCAAGTCTACACAGACTACCCGGCCTGTCTCTGACACTGGCACCCTGGCTGTGCCGTGGACAGTTTTGAGGTGTCAATAGCAATATGTTACTAATAATAGCTGAACTGTGGCTGCTCGACATTTTAAAAATGTTATAAAACACTGTAGAACTAAGCAATGTAGAACAAAGAAGCCATAAACAAAAAAATACATATACTAGAATTCCAATTATATAAAAGCATCCTCTGCCCCTTAAAGTTAACTACACCGTCTCAATTCAGGATATAGTTACCTTTAGGGGTAGTGACTGGAAGGAGATCCAAGGGGATTTCTGGGGGGCCACTAATGCTGTTTTCTGACCTAGGTGTTGCTTCTACAAGTTTCTTGTATCTGGAGTTATCAGTAAGCCATAAATACCTATATGTATACTTTCCTGTATCTCTTATGCTTTGAGTTACAGCACATGAAGTAGGTCTGTGACATTTTTGTGCTTACTTTCACTGGTGTCCACTGATTACTTGTTGGGCAGATAGTACTTGTTGCCTGTTATTTTATTAGGTTTAATCTGAAAACACCTCCTGGATGCGCTGAATGGCCAACGACAGTCAACCACACTACCTACGGTCTTCAGCACCAGCAGGGTTTGGTGCGTATCTGCACGTATGTGTGTGTGTGTGTGTGTATGTTGTGAACTTATACCCTAGACTCAATTGTACATGTAGAAATTCTGAAATACCAGCATTCAGCATACCTATCATATTTCCCCCCATTTTATCTAAAGAATTGATGGTTTATTTATCATATACAGAGATACAGGTAAAAAAAATCTGCATGATTTATAATCCGTTCAACAATATGAACCCTTAGGAACACAGTTTTCTTTTCTCAAAAGTTATTTTTATTAAAAATAATTTATCCAGCTAAAAACAAAAGAACACAAGGAAGGTATGAGAAGCAAAAACCTTTTCCTTTGACTGGTCTCCCAAGGCCATGACTATGACGACCCTCTCACATATTCTTACAGACATGCTTTATATATATAGTCAGCCTTCTGCATTGTGGGCTCAACCGGCAGGCTGAAAATACTCCAAAAATTGTGTCTGTACTGAACATGTAGAGACTTATTTTTGGTCATTATTTCCTAAAGCATGACAGCTAGTTACACAACACTTATATTGTATTAGGTGTAAGTAATGTAGGAGGATGTGTAGGTTATATGCAATAGTAGGCCGTTTTATACAAGGGATTTGCATACCTTAATTGGTGGTGGGAAGGTCTTGGAACCAATTCCTTGTGGAGAGCAAAGGATGACTGTATAAATATGTGCATTACTCCTGCCCCACTATACTTTCCTTACACTAGTGGGAACCCAGTATATTTTTCTGTTTCTGTCTCTCTAATGGAGATGCTTTGTATCTACAAACATGAATATAACTGTTTATACATAGGTGGTATTCCAACACACACACACACACACACACACACACGCACACATTCTGATTTACTTAACCAGCTATTTCCAGTCTTTTGCTTTTAAAACAATTGAATATTGTCAAACCTATCTTTGATGTGCTTTTACATTTATAATACACACAGTGGTGCATACCTATTAGTTCTTATCACTTAGGAAGCTAAATCAGGATAGTATGAGCCCAGGAATCACAGGTCAGTTTGGGCAGCATAAAAATAAGTAAACCATGGTAGAAACGGACTCAGTGCACATCCTTATCAAGTGTGTTATCAAACTTTTTGACTTTTGCATCTCTATTCGGTTAACAGACTGTTTTGTGTGCGTCTGGCGGTGCTGGAGATTGAACCCAGGGATTTCACACTGAGATGCATCCCAGCACTTTTTCTATTTTTTAATTTTGAGCCAGGATATTGCTGAGTTGCTGAGTTGCTAAGTTGCCCAGGTTAGGCTTGAACTTGAGATTTTCCTGCCTCAGCCTCCCAGGGTGTGGGATTATAGATGTGTGCCATCACGCCTGGCTAACACTGACTGTTGCAATCACTGTACATGATCAAATACTAAACCAAATACGTTATGTTTTAATCTTCCTTACATGGTTTAGTTTCCTTACATTTCTCTACCAAAGGGTCATTTACAAAATATTTTAAGGACATTTTAGATTAATGATAGATTCATTACCACAATACAGTTGCTACTCATAGTACACAAATCTAATAAACATGAAAATTGGAGTTATCACTTTCTTGAAAAAGATAAATTATTCATGTCACAACTATGTTATTTATTTATTTATTGAGAAACGGTCTTGCTACACTCCTTGGCTTAGCCTCAAACTCACCATCCTCCTGCCTCAACTGCCAAAGTAGCTGTGATTATAGGCCCAGCTTTTCACAGCAATTTTAAATAAGCATCATATTCAAAAGCTGGGGCCATCACAACACCTGACTTCAAAACATGCTACGAAACTACAGTAGTCAAAACAGCATGGTACTGTCATAAAAACCACACAAACCAATGGAACAGCATAACAAACCCAGAAATTAACCCATATATTTACAAACAACTGTTTGTTGACAAAGCACCAAGAATAGCAATTTGGCAAAGGACAATCTCTGCTTAAACAGTACTGAGAAAACTGGATATATATATATTTAAATAAATGAAATTAGATCCCTACTTCTCACCATATAAAAATCAACTCAAAATGGATCAAAGACCTAAATGTAAGACCTGAAACTATGCAGCTACTGTAAACATAGGGAAAACACTGCAAGACACTGACATTGGCAAAAATAATCTCGTTAAGACCCTATGAGAAACTCACTGCAAAATAACAAATAATCCAGTTAATAAATAGGCAAAATACCTATAGATGGCCAACAACTATATGAAAAAAGTTCAACATTACTAACTGTGAGAGAAACGCATATCAAAACCACAATGAGATAATATGCCACTCTCCTTAGGCTATTACCAAAAAGACCAAAAAAAAAAAAAAGGAAAAAAAAAAAGAAAAAAAGCTGGAGAGCATATGGAGAAAGAACTCTTAAACCTTGCTGGTGGGAATGTAAGTTATTAGTAAAGTCATTACAGAACATAATAATATAGAGGTTTCTCCAAAAGCTATTAACAGAACTACTATGTGATCCTGTAATCCTACTAGCGGGTATATATCCAAAGGAAATTACATCAGCATCAAAGAGACATCTGCATACCCATATTTAGCATATTTGCAGTATTATGCACAATAGTCAAGATATGAAATCGAGCAAGACATCCATTGATGGAAAAACACATAAAGGAAATGTGGCACTGCATATATACATAGTGGAATATTGTTCCATTAAAAATAATAAAATTCTGTCGCCACTGTAACAACATGGATGAAACCAGAGGATATATGTTACATGAAGTGAGACAGGCATAGAAAGATAAACGCTGTTTATTCGCACAATTCCATGGAAGCTAGAAAAGTTGGTCACAAACACAAGAAACTAGAAGTAGGAGAAAGGAAGGAACAGGGGTTGGACAACAGGTACCAAAATACACTTAAGTAAGGAATTGGTTCTCGTGTTGTATAGTGCAGTAGTGTAACTATACAACAACATATACATTTTATAATTACTTGAGCAAGAATTTGAAGGTTCTCAACACAAAGAACTGATACTATTTGAGGAATCGGAAATACTGATTACTCTGATTTGGTTATTAAATATTATATAATGTATCAAATTGCAATGCTATACCCCATGAAGTACAAATATATATGCTAAATGGTTTTTAAAAGGTTATGTTCATAGAGTAGACCATGTATAAAGAACCAATTACTTCTCCCAAATTTTCGTTTTCTAACACTTTAACATGTAAATACTTCAGAGAGAGGTAATAACTACACTGGGTGTCTTTTCAATATTCATGTCCAACTAGAGCCCATGAGTGGGATCTTTAAAAATGAGGTCTTTGTAGATATGATCAAGATGCAGTCAGACTAGATTAGGGGGCCCTAATATCATGGCTGGTGCCCTTATAAGACAGACATGCCCCCAGGGAGAACATCATGAGAGGTACAGAATGGGGTGATGCAGATACAAGCAAGCGACACCCAGCATTAAGCAGGGAAGGCCTCTTCTCTATGGCCTTGAGGAAAAGCATGGTTCTGCTGACCCCTTGACTTTGCACTTCCAGCCTCCAGAACCAATGGCGAAGCAATTTCACTTCTGAGCTGCTAAGGATGTGGTAATTTGTTATGGCAGCCCTAGGGAGCTGATATAATAACCATTTCAAATTTTGTGTAACTTTGAACCACCATGATTTGCAAGTGATGCAGAACTGTACCGAGTGACTTGTCATTTGATGTCTCTTTTACAGGCACTATGCTGCTTCCAATAAAGCAAAAGAAAGACTTGACATAGAAAACCCTTCTGCAGTGTTTTTCTTTTTAAACTATTATTTCATTAATACACAATTTATATTAAGGGAAAACAATTCCTGGAAATAAAATACCACATTCTACAAAAGGCTGACACTTTGATTATATACTGCCTCTATACGTTTTAACAACTTCAGAAGTGCAGCTGGGTTATAGGGGAAGAGATTTTTCTTCTGCAAACGGTAAATGGCACCTTGTAGCTCTTCAAAGCATTTGACTATGCTATGAAATATTCCTAGTTCAGAGACAGTATTATTTGGGGCTACTTCATAGTTCATAGGGAAGGAAGCTGTAGATTCTTTTGGAACCAGAAGGCTTGACTGAGGCTCTATGCTAAGTTCTTCTTTACCCCTACTTGTCTCAGCCGGGTCTTGAATTTTCTTGCTTGCTTGTTGGAAAAATATGTGTTGGTTGTTTGCTAAACACTGGCCTGTGGATTCTGCTTCAGAATCATCAGAGCTGTCATACTCGACCAGACTCCGAGAAGCCTGGGAAGACAGAGCATGACCTCTCACGGTACGGGTCTCCTGGGACATCACAGCCTGCTTCAGAGGCGCAGAAGACTCCCCAGAAGCCCAGGGAATGCAGGTGTAAGCACGAGTGTGTCTATCAGGGGCAGTCAAACAATGAGGCGGTGTTTGGTCGCTGCTTCGGTCTTGGACAAGTGAGGGGACACAGCCACAGAGATTTATGCCACGCTGAGATTCGGCTGCATCGAAGACCTTGCAAATGGTGAAAAAAGCATCCCAGTCTTTCTGTAGTAACTT
This sequence comes from Chinchilla lanigera, assembly GCF_000276665.1. Lineage (NCBI taxonomy): Eukaryota > Metazoa > Chordata > Mammalia > Rodentia > Chinchillidae > Chinchilla > Chinchilla lanigera. The sequence goes on from NW_004955416.1 coordinate 27,586,944, forward strand.
TAAATATCTAACAAAATATTCAAGAAAACAAGTCTCCGATGAAATTAAAAAGTCAAGAAGAACTGTAGAATCAAATCCTATACTTTTTAAGAAGAAGGTGAAAATACAGTGGGGGTTATAGCCGTTTTCATGTGTGTGACGGACCCACGTTTCTTTTTCTTGGGTCACACTTCCGGGAGCTTCGCGTTCTCTAAAAGGAAGATAATGGAGGATCCAGATTAATGACTTTCTGCAAATGTAAGAGTTTTCACAAACCACACATTTATCTATTGGATTATTTTAATCTATGCATTATTTTAAAAGAAAAAATTAAAGCCATTCCATTCCCCACAACTCTAAATAAATTTGATTCAATAAAATAAAGCCCACTGACTCTGGCAGTTCTAATTTTTGTCTGTCCAATGTAAGTCCTCTGTCATCCCTTCCCCTGACATCAGAACCCCTCATTTTCATGGGCAGTCAACTACATGGCAAGGGGTAGTGGGGCTGGAGCCTAAACCTTCTTTCTTGATCCACCAATGTAGCTGGGCATGTGACCTACACTGATCAATCAGTGCCCATGGTTCTGACCATAACAACGTGTTTTAACAAGAACCTGGGACCCAAATGGGCTATCAGATCTCCCCTGGAACTCTTATTGGCAGTATGAAAGATTGTAACTGTAAGACCCCTGGAGGGCTGGAACTGCTTGTAGCCATACCTGAGAAAAAATTGAGTTGTGAGACAGTAAAAAAGAGAAACAGATGATGCTGTGATTTTTTTTTTTAAATTTTAAAGAGAATAAAAAATTTTAAAAAATAGAAACAATACACAATTTCAAAACAATAGGAAATTTATATTGCATATTGTTATTTTCAAAATAGTTGTTCAGATTACCAGATATACACATGCAAAACTGATCAAACAATTAAGAATTAACTGCTCCTTTCAATAAACCAATAAATTAGTATTATCTTAGCTATCCTGTGTGTGTGTGTGTGTGTGTGTGCATGTGTGTGTACATATTTCCCTTCCTTCCTTTTTTCCCCTTTCCCTCATCCCAGTTGTTCTTTCCTTTTGAGCAGTTTCTTTGCCTTTCACAGTATCTATTGTACCTTTCAGATTTTATTTACTCTTTCAGTTTCTTACACAGTGGAGAAAATACGATGTTTACACATGCGGGTCTGATTTATTTCATTTATGAGTATGGTCTCTACTTGCATCCATTTACCTATAAAAGCCTCGAGCTTATCTTTCTTTATAGCTGAGCAGTACTCCAGTAAAAAAGACGTGGTACTTTTATACGATGGCATGATTTGAATCCCTGTATACAGTTATACCTGATGCCAACTTAATCCCTTCAAACTTCCAATCATAAGCCAATAATTTTTTGCTGATTAAACTAGTTTACATTAGTTTCTGTCATTCACAACCAAAGAATAACATCACTGATACATTTTTAAAAATAAGTATACACCTGTCTGGACACTCTGAGCTGAGGCTAAGAAAGTGAGAAATTCCCACAGCAGTCAAACAATTCAGAGGCTGCCTTCTCCTCGGGGACTAAGAAGTCAACTTTGAGTGCAATGAAGATACTCAAACAGGATTGTGCATTTTCAGTCTAAATTTCTCTTTGCCCGTTTTTGAGCCTAATTCAAATCACATGCAGGAATTCTGTGTTCTTGATTAGAGCCTTTTTAAAATTGGCCTAAAACACTCACAGTCTGAGAGCAGCCACTGCCAGAAGTGTCATAACACAGTACGTACTGGCAGCACAACGCTGCACCGCCGATCATTAGTAAGAAATCCCTTTCTCCCAGGCCAAGAGGGAAATGGAAATAAAGCAAATACTTTCGGGTTTTAATAAAGTAAAGGAGGAATAGTGGAAAAGGTCATTAGTTATTAGCTTCGTAAGCAATTACAGATATTTGCCACACCGAGATACTGCTACAATAGTTGTTTTAAGCAGAAACAGAACCCATATAAATGTCATCGGTAACATAACTTCATAAGCGATTTCAGATACATGCCTTAAGAAGGTATTAGCCCCAGTGTGGCTGCATAATAAAGGGAAAATTTGGAACCGCTCCTCTGACTATTTGTATGTTTGTACTCACGTTAACAAAGACAAAAATTAACTTATAAAAGCTTGACAGAGAAAAGTAAGTCTTAGAGGTGAAAAATGGTCTCAAACATCAGTTGGGCTTCAGAGCAGCACACTACCTTGTGCCTGGCCACGCAGGTGAAACAGGTGGAGGCGAACCAGGAATGTGAGGGCCAGATCCCAATCTACTTCGACTACCCCCAATCTGCCAGCCAGCCAAATATTCATCACAATGTAAGTGTAATCTTGCTTTTATGTAAGGTTGGGTTAGAGAAAGGAACTGAACTTATGAGCAGTCCACAAGACTTCCCCCCAAGGACGGAAAGTAAGTAATACACCAGCACATTTTCTGAAATGTTTCCTATTTTTGGGGCTTGCACAAGCTCAACAGTTACTTTTAGCCACTAACCTGATCAGCTTTAGGTAAATGCTCAGTACCGCTTTGGCAGCCTCCAGCATATCATCGTCTTGTTCTATGAAGACCCTGGACAGCCATTCACACGGGTGGTGTAACTGCAGAAAAGGCTGAAGGTGAGGCTTTAAGAAGGTCAGCAACTCAGACATGAACCTCTGCAAGTCAACTTTGAAAAAAGCAAATTTGAAAGTGTAGGCAACAATTTACGAACACATTAATATTTCAAGTGTCTAAAGTACCTAAAGTATATTAGCACAATTCATACCTTCAGAAAGTCCTGTGAGTTGGGATTATCTCTATTTTGCAAACGAAGGAACTGAGGCTCAGGAAAAGTGACTTAATAAAGATCATTCATTTAAAATGTACTGATCACTGCTTTGCCACAACTGCCAAGTAACTAGGTACACTAAGTCTGCAAAACAAATGTTACTGGATTTCTTACTAAAAGCATATCAATAAATGAACTGAAAACAGAGATCTGTTCATTGGCTACAACCGTCTATTACTAAAGACAACAATGAAACCAAACAAAAAATAGTCTTGCTTTTAAAATAACAGAAACATATTTTTGTTAAAGCATTAAAAGAACTACTGTTACGCAAAAAAAAAAAAAAAAAAAGATTCTGGGGTATTTTGACTGCAAGTTCAAACTCCAAATTATATAACACATGCCACCTAGTGTTGTAAATTATATTTGCACAGAACAACTAATTAAAAACGGAACGAAATCCAAAACAGTCCAGGGAAGCTGCTTCTTACACTTCAAAGTTTTCATGCGAAGTATTTGCTGCTGTCTGAGACTTTACTATTCAATTGTGCAGCAGAAGGTGGTACCTTCCCAGATACCCATACTGAAAATCATACTTTTTCAGGTGTTCTCTGAACTTTTGAAATAAAATGCAATATCTATCTTCTTACATATTCAACTCAATTTATAATTATCAATAGTCTATGTAAGTAGGTGCTCCACAAAATGAATGAAAAACTAGATAAAATACTACAAACACTTGAATATAAATTAGCTTCTACCACTCTGAGATGACATGACAGTGGCTTATTTTTAAACCTCAGTCATTTATTGTGGTATACACATTCAGCGTGGCCCACAAAAAGTTGCCCACGTTCATGACAATTTCAACTCTCTCTTTGCTGGGGGAAATATTTAATAAATTATAACCAGGAGAACATACAACTTAAATTAGTGGAATTTATACTAGTCCCACCATTTGATAATTATGAATTAATAATATATTATTTTGCATGAAAAAGGAGTTTGGAGAATTACCTTTCATTTCATTTGCAGAGGAACAGTTTCGAAACTTGATTTCTAAGGACTTCACTATAACTAAGCTCGCAGCTCTAAGGAGCACATGGTCTGGACCAGTGATGTCTTCACACGCAGGCTGAACTTCACTACCTCCAAAGTAAGGCCGTTTTCCATGAACAGACCATGTCTTCAACAAACCCAGATCCACAGTTTGTAAAACAGCATTAGCTAAAGCCAACATGTCCACATCTAAAAGATGGTCGGGTGACGTCAAGGCAAGCACAGGTGCATGACACAGGTCTTCACCCGCCTTACACAGAAGGCACTTTTTGATAAATATGATCAGCTTCCTTTTGACAAAAGCTTGAATAGGCCAGGCAAGAATGTCTAGCACACACGAAGGTTTCAAAAATAAAACCTTCTGGCTCCTGAAATGTAACTTCATGTAGATTCTGGAGGCTATCAGAAGTTCAAGTAAGTCCAAGAAACTCATTAAGCTGTTTGTTATCTTAGAAGGATCCTGATGGTATTCAAAATGCTGGGAAAATAAGGAATTGTAGAACACTTCAAAAGTAGCGTCAAAAGTAGCCAGGAATTGCTTTAGAATTTCTGCAATAACAGGAATAGTAAACATAAGCAACAAGAAAAACAAAGGCTTCTTAAATACAATCAGAATACAATTTTTATAAATATATTTTATAGTATGAAAACATATATTTGGAATATTTACCCTTAACAAGAACAAATGATACACAGATCAAAAACAAATAACTACAGTTGACATTCATTTTACAAATATAAAAAATATCAGACTGTGCAAGACATATATAGTAATGAAAAGCTTTAATTTTTCCATATACAGTTTTTTCTTTTAAAAGAAGTTAAAATGGTGCTGGAAAAACTGGCTTTCCACACGCTGAAGACTACAATTAGACCCATGTCTATCGCCATGCACTAAACTAAAATCAAAATGGATCAAAAATCTAAATATTAAAACAGAAACACTAAATCTGCTGGAAGAGAGAATAGGTAGAACTCTTGAAGACACTGGTGTAGGCAAAGACTTCATGAACAAAACCCCAGCTGCATGGCAAATAATACAAAGAATCAACAACTGGGATCTCATCTTATTAAAAAAACTTCTGCACAGCAAAGAAGTCTCCAAAAGAGTAAAAATATAACCCATAGAGTGGGGAAAGAAATTTAGCCAGTCATTCCTCAAACAAAAGACTAATATCTAGAACATATAAAGAAATGAAAAAAATCAGACCCCCCCCTCCCAATTAAAAGACCCAATCCAAAAACGGGCATCTGAAATGAACAGATACTTCTCAGAGGAAGAAGCAGAAATGGCAAATAAATATATGAAAACATGTTCAACATCACCAGTCATTCAAGAGATAAAAATTACAGCAACGCTGAGATTCCATCTCACCCCAGAAAGAATGACTGTTATTAAGAAATCAACCAATAACAAATGCTGGAGGGGCTGTAGGGAAAAAGGAACCCTTCTCCACTGTTGGTGGGAGTGTAGACTGGTACAATCCCTGTGGAAATCAGTGTAGAGATCCCACAAAAAACTAGCATTAGAGGTCCCACTTGATCCAACTAGTCCCCTTCTTGGTATCTTCCCCAAAGAATTATGAGCATCATACCACAGTGATATATGCACACCTGTGTTTATAGCAGCACAATTTGTAATAGCTAAATCTTGGAAACAGCCCAAATGCCCATCAACTGAGGAATGGATAAAAAAGATGTATTTTTTTAATACAATGGAATACTACTAAGAGATCATACTCAAGTGAAATAAATCATACAAACATATAAATATTGCATTGTTTCTCTGTTATTGAGAAACTGAAAATGTAAATAAAAACTGAAATGTAAATAGATATTGTGAAATACAAAAAAATTGTTCAAAAGGAGGGGAATTAGAGAGGGGCAGAGGGAAAGGAAGTGAAAAGAAAAAATGATAAAAAAGAAAGATAAAATAGAAACAAAGCTTTGTAAATAAGGAGGGGAGGAGGGGTTGCAGGGAGGTGAGCAGCATGGGAAAAAAAGAGGCATCAAGATGTACCATGTACAGGTACAAATTTCCTATGATGATGTGATCATGATATATATCTTTAGTTGTACCAAAAAACTTAGTGATAATAGAAAAGAATTTATCTTCTTTTAAAAATATATAGGTGAAGATTCTTTAGTTTTTTTATACTTCAACAGAAATCAAACATAAGTTTTATTCTTCATTATAAATATAATGTTCCTGGGAGCAAGGTGACAAGTCATTTATGGGACAATATAGTCATACCTGTTTTTTCTGAACATGTGTCTTTAAAGATTTCTTTTATTACAGCTGTAAGAATCCAGAGGCAATGTATTACTTCATTATTCTCGGAGTATTCAGAAAGATTATTTTGGCAAAAAACAATCCAGGAACTACTTAAGGTTATCTACAAGTGAAAAATAAAAAAGGTAGTAAAAATAAATTAAGATGCATTACATGCATGCATGTACCAACTCCCCACCATGAACGCAACTGTAAGGTACTGTACGCACGCACTAATACAAATAAAACCAAAGCAGTGTTTTCTTTATGGTTACAAATCACTTACTATACACAGTATAATACATAACACATTGTCTATTTGTTTGCTTTAAAAAAGCATGATAAAATTTGGTAAGAAAAAGAAGGAACAGAAATACCCTAATATTCTTTATATCAAGAAATTCAATATGCCATACAAATACCAAAAGGAAACATGAAAATACTAGCAGTATTATTTATAGGTAATGCAGTGAAGTATAATTTTTATTTTGTTCTTAATACTTTGCTTCATTTCCCAAATACACCACCTTAAATATACCACTTTTATGTTCAGAAAAATGGTGAGTAGATGTTCAGATTTGCTTATTAATTTGTTCAGAGGTAAGAGAATTACCTCTGATTTTGAATTTGTTCATATCATTTTTTGTTATGCCATTAGTAGACTTTATTTATGTCAAAACTGTGAAAATGGGTTCAGTCTCAAATAGCAGTTCCTAAACCTTTTTGGAGGAAGGGTGCACTACGGACTTGAGAGTACAAATCAAGCTGTGGCCTAAAACCCACCTCTTGTATTAAAAGTCTGATTATTATCATTTACAATACATTTAAGACTCTTAATTCTTGATACCGGCAACCATGATACTACTTCACTCTTATGGGTGTGGATTTACACATTATTATGTGGGCAAATATTTTATTAATACCAATACAGGTGCTCCTCGCTTAATGATCTGTTAACAACTGTTCTGACTTATGACCCGCCTTTTCTTTTGCACAGTTCTGTTCACCTTGTTGATACAGCCTCAGTGTCTTTTTTTGTACAGTACACCTTGTTAATACGGTACTGTGATTTTTGATTACACTGTACAGTATAGAACTGTAGGTTTATGTTATATATTATAGTACTACTTTTAGGAGTTATGCAAATAAAAGCAAAGTCATCAAATTGGAGTTTTCTTTGACCATTCCTTCCTTCTGAATACTGTAACATACATACTATATACAATTCTTCATTTAGCAACCAGCTCAATTAATGAGTTGCACAGTTGCATGATCATAACCTGGTCATTAGAGGAGGAATGTCTTTACCTAAAGGAACAAAATCCAATGTCAAAGAGCAACTTTAAAGACATCAGAAGAGAAATAGCAACACATTTGATTACTTATCTGACCTTTTCTTTCAACTGGAAATACAGAAGCAATGCCAGACACTTTGCAGCCATATGAGACAGCAATTTATCTGAATTCTGGACCATGAGAATCTATAGAGATACAAATATATTTAATCACTATGGTTGAATGTTTGAGAACTCTTACTTTACATCTCTAAATCTTAGGAAAGGCAAATGGATTACCAATGTAGAATCGAGCTCGTTTGAGTGCAAAAGAATTTTAGTTATATCGCAGTACTTCTCCTTGGCATGGATCTCAGTCTCTGCAGACAGTATCCTGGATATCATCGTGTGGATAACAGTTAGCTGAAGGAGCTCTGTCTCCCGGGCACCGCTTGTCTGAGAGATTCTCTTCACACGTACCCCTGCTCCAGGAACGGCAGTCACCTGGACAGGCGGAGGCTGAGGCGCGCCCTGCATCCCCCTGCTGTCTGGCCACTCTAAGGAAAGGGTTGTAGCACACTCTTGATCTGAAAGGGCTGGGTTGAGATAAAAGGTGTACTTGTGGCTGTCACTTTCAAGTGTGGCTCCGAGAAGGACCTTCTTATATAACTGCTCTAAAACTTTACAGAAAGCGTTCATTTTCACTTCCAACATGCGTCTTGTAAGACGGCTGACCACTCCAAGCTGGAAATATTGCTACTTTAGAGATGTGATGAATCTTTAACATGTTTCTTCAGTGAAGCCTAAAACAGGAAAAAAAACTTTTACAATTATAAATGGCACATACATATTACAAGAGAAAGACAATGGTTACCACTTAGTCACTGTCTCAAGTTAAAGGTTATGCTGATTACTGCTGAATTTCTAAAATGGAAAATGGTAGTAAGAACATTAAGACTATCATTATGAAATATATGCTTTCCGTACAGATTTAAGAGCATAAAATTATTTTAATTTTATCACAGCAGAAATGGCAGCATTCCTCTAATGTTTCTCAGTGGTTTGGCAGGGTTCCTCAACCATGGCCCTGTTAACACTCGGAACCAGGTTATTCTTTAGCGGGGAAAGATGTCTTGGGAACTGTAAGTTGTTAAGCAACAATCTTGACGTCTACCTCTATGTGTCAAAACGCTCTGCCTCACACACCAAAGTTTGGTGCTTTGCTTTTTTTTTTTTCTTTTTGGTACCAGGAATCAAACTCAGAACCTTGTGCTTGTCAGGCAGGCGCTTGTGCCACTGAGCTGTATCCCCAGCCCTCACACATCAGATTTTGACAACCAAAGATGTCTGCAGATTTTGTCAAATATCCCATGTGGAAAAAACCGTGCCAGTTCAGAGCCACTGGGACAACTCAAATTCATGAACCTTTACCTCCAATGTTAAGATGAAAATCTGAAATTAGATTGCTGTATGGTCTGACTATATTATGGTTATTGCTAAGTAAGTTCCAACTTAAAATTACATGATATTAGAACACCCAGTTATCACCTGCACCACTAAATAACATTCTGAAATGCCATCCCAAGAAAAAGACAAGGTGTGAAGTAAAAAAAAAAAAAAATCAAATTTAGACATTCTGATTGTCCCACACTCCTCTAATATGACAGAGAACAGGATGGGGGTAGAAGATTTAGGACTAAACAGGGCCTTTGAAGCAGAGAATATGGGGACTTGATTGGTGGACTGATATCAGAGGAAGCACATGGTTACTATTAAGACTTTGCTATAAGCAATAGAAAACTAGGGTTTTTGAGAAAGATCTGGTCGTATGGGGGCTCTGCTCCTTTCATTGCCTTTGTGCTATTTTATACCTTTTAACTGTAGATGACTGATAGCAATATAAGTAATTCTATGTAGAGACATACAGATAACTGCATGTGAGGGGGAAGGACACCCCTCCCTCCAGAGGGAAAAGCCAGTTTTGCTTCCATTTGCACACACTGTAACATTCTTTTACTCCATATAGATTTACAGTTCTCTTCTTAAAATACGTTGTGACATCTGCTTGATTCTCTATGAATTAATGAGTTAAATAACATTTTTGATCTGCATTAATTTTTTATGGGTCATGATCTTGTCCTCTAAAATCTTGTCTTTAACAACATCCACAGCCTTCTCTGTTCTACCAGGACCAGGTGTAAATGCCCTACTCATCTCTAACCTCCTTGCTCAGAGGAAGAGACTTAGAAGGCTGACCACTTCCACTGGGCCTCACGCCCACTATATGGACCACTAACCTAGCCTTGGTCTTGGACCTCTCTCCACTGGCTTTTTCCTCCTACTTAGCCTCTAGGGAGTTCTAGTTGCTGATCCTGCACCAAGCAAAGATACCCTGGTTTAGCCCTCTGCTGCAGAGATAAATACTAAGAAACCTATAAACTTTCAAGTTAAGATCAAAACTTTTGAAGGTGTTCTGTGAATTCTATTTTCAAGCTGAAGTACACATCCAACATGATTTATTAACACAGATAATTAGAAACCTTGTTCTAAATGTTAAACTTTTCTGTACTCACAGAAAGTAGCAATGGTTAAGAGCACTGCACCCCTTTGTATTCCAAGAAAGAACTAACCAGAAAGGCCCAGCTCTCATCCATGTTCTCCAAAACCCTACTGTTCCCCCTCTTCCTTCAGAGGTTTCCCAATAGTGAGCATTCTCCTTATTACAATAACCTAAATACAATCTGCTTAAGTGTCTGGTATGTTCTGTCAGTCACACAGCAGGAATCGGGGGAGGGAGGAAAGGGGAAGTAAAACAACTAAGAAGAGTTAAGTAACATTTCTGAGATGTGCTCATTTCTAATGGGTTACATAAATATGCCAACTCCCCAAATGAGTGGAATCCTTATGTACTGCAAACATATTAATAAAAATTAAAAACTTGTTTTTCACATTCTACTTCAAAGTCTCATTCCACTATACTTATTTTTCTTTCTGCCTTGGTTATCACAGTAACATTTCTTCTTAATAAAGACAAAGGTTATAAAACGTTCCCAAAACAAAGGCTGAAAGGTTATAAAAGAAATACAGGGCGGGGGCTGTAGCTCAGGGGTACAGCACCTGTACATATAGGCCCCAGGTCCCACTTCCAGCACTGGAAAAAAACAACATTTCAAATGGACCCTTTATGAACAGAACACCAAACAACAGGATCATAAATGCCTAGGGGCAAGATGGATAACAAGATGAAGGTAACAGGTTTTAAAGGCTGCTTTTACTGTGACCAAATACAAATCTTTCTTAATTACATCCTCTTTAAAAATATCTACTCCAGCTAAAGGAATCTACACTGAAACAAACGTCTACGAGGGATAACCCGTTAGAAATTGAAAACTACTTTTTGCTTTGTATTTAGCAATTGTGGTATTAAATGAAAGGTCAAAGCACTGAAAAAACAAACTGCAGGGATGAACTGACCACTGTTTTTGTGAAGTGGCTGCTCTGAGGTTTGCACGTGGGAAGCTGCATTACCAAGCTGGCCTGCAGGAAGGTGTACCCTTCAGCCGCCAAGCCTGGAAGGGACACGAAGATGCCAGGGGTTGGGGAAGGGCATTTGGGATGCCGGGAAGCTTTGAAGCTATCTATACATATAAACAAGAGAGATTTGTCTAGTCTAGAAAGAACCAAAAACTGGAGATCAAATGAGGACAAGTGAATGAACAGTGTTCTTCAAGTTTCTACAACATGCCTTTTGACAGAGAAAGAGTACACTCCATACCTGGTGGCCCAAGGTGATCTCACCACAAAGCAAGTATCGTCCTCAGGCTTCAAGGAGGGACTGGTTCTAGGGCCCTCATGGAAAAGGAAAAAAAAAAAAATCTGCAGATGCTCAAGTCCCTTACATAAATGGCATAGTATTTGCATCTAATATGGAACTTGTGAATGGAATCTGACAGTACGAAGTTTGTCTAAAGCTTTTTTTATTTTTTTAAATACATAAACTATTTGAATTTTGCATTCCATGCCTAATACATACAATCATGTGTATTCTACCCACCTTCACACAAAATTGATGCTTTAGGAATAATTGCTAAACTTTACTCAGTGTATACTGTGTACCAAACATGGTTCTCAGTGAGTCTCTATGGGAAACCTCACAACCTTATGTGACAATTACCATACCCATTTTACAGATGGGAAACTGAGGTACAAAAAGGTGACGTCACAGTTAAGAGATGGCAGAGTTTAGAAACCAACAAATTTAGACTGTATGGTCTCCACCATTTTCCTGAGGCATTTCTCAAACTTCCACTGGTGACCCCAAGTCCAGGAGAGCAGGTTGGAAGACCTCAGATAAACTTCTTAAGTGTAAGCAGAATGCAAACAGCCTAATCTCTGACTTTTAATTCTCTCATAGTACTGTAAAATAGTAACAGTCCTTAGGCCTGTTTTCACAAGCACAAAATCTAAAATTAAGCATGACAACGACTATAAAGTTTCCCAATGCAAATGAAATTTTTTTTTCAAAAGACATGCAGCAACTAAAGGTTGAAATGTTATGTGAGGCTATCCAGTTCACGGAATTTTTATATTAAATTACTTTTAGTAGCTCCGCCAAATTCACCAACTCCTCGTGAAAAGCCAAATTACATGTGCGTTCTATTTGGTTAGCTTATCAATAGCTTAAGAGTACTATGAAAGAAAGACTGAGACCATGATTTTACTTCATTCAAAATAACTTCAACCTCTCCAATAGTTAACTCACATGGGTCATGATCATAAAACTTACACTCAAACTTTCAGTAAAAACATAATAGAAAGTCTTCAAGGGAAGAACTGTTAGCCTTGACACCAAAAATATGATCTCTAAATATAAAAACTAGTAAAATGGACCTCAGTAAAATTAAAACCTTTTCCTCTACAAAAAGTCCTATTAAGAAAATGAAAAGACAAGGTACAGACTGAGAGAAAATACTGTACTTGCAAACTGCACATCTAGCCAACGGCTAGTATCTAGAATAAGTAAAGAACCTTCAAAACCCATGAAAAAAATAACTGAATTAGGGCTAAGCACAGTGGCATATGCCTATATTCCTGTCTATAGAGGAGGCTGAGGTAGGAGGATCTCAAGGTTGAGGCCAGCTAGGCAACTTCTAAGACCTTGTCTCAAAATGAAAAATGAGGCTAGGGATGTAGTTCAGTGGTACAGCATCCCTGGGCATGATCCCCAGTACCATATATGCAAAATAATAGTAATAAAGATAATTTAATTCAAAATAGGTAAGAGACATAAATAGACATTTCAGTGAACAGGATACAGAGATGTCAGATAAACACAGTAGATATCCAACCCCATAAGCTACCAAGGAAATGCAAATTAAAAGTACAGTGAAACACTACTATCAGATGAGCTAAAATAAAAAGTAGTGACACCAAATACTGACAAGTAGGTAGAGAAGTGGCAATGTAAAGAGGTACAGCTACTCCAGAAGAAGGATCGGCAATCTCCTAAAAACAAAACATGTGTCTACCATACAAACCAGTAATTAATACTTGCCATTTATCCCAGAAAAATGGAGAGCTATTTACCCTGAAACCTGTACATGAAGTCCATCACTGGGTGAACGGTTACACAAACTCTGGCACACTAATACCGTTCAAAACTTTCCAGCCAGAGAAAGGAAAGTATTGATACATGTTACAACGTGGCCGGCTCTCAAGATTATGTTGAGGGGAACAAGCCAATCTCAGAAGGCTGCACAGTCGCTGTATGATTCAGCTCATGAAATGATGAAATAAGGGATGAAGACAGATTAGTTTTTGCCAGTTGGCAGGGAGGCGCCCTTCCACTCAGTGGGCACAGTTAGGAAGGTTAAGCACGGGGACCCTAGAATAAAGAAACTGGTACAGGACACACAAACCTACACGTATGACAACACTGCACAGAACTACGTAGACATTTAAATAAATGGGTAAAGTAAAACAAGAAATCTGAATAACATTGGTGGATTATGCTGATGTCCAGATCCTGGCTGTGATACTGTACTGTATTAGTTTTACAAGATGTTCCCACCGGAGGAAAATAGGTAAAGGTTACACAGCAGCTCTCTGCGCTGCATTATTTCCCTGATCTGCTTGTGCTTGAGAGGTGCCTCAAAGTAAAAGCAAACAGACCACAGTAATTTCAGTCACAGCCATCAGTCTTTTGATTCTTAGCGTTAGTATATACAGGATTTCATTAATATTCAGCAAAATGTTTTTGAAAATGTATCAGAATCAATTTTGATCTTGAAAATCTCTAACCAAAAATGGAACAGAATGGTGTCTAAAAATGTTCAAAGTATTTTCTTAATGTCTAAGTCTACTCATTACAAAGTACTCTCTGATGATGTAATTTCAAAATTATCAAAGGGCAAGCGGCTAGTAACTTAACTTTCCTTTTTATGTGGTGTAAAAAGTGTCACTACCTCATTTAGATTTTCTTTTAATACAGGAAACAGAAAAATATCTATCTTCAAGGTCAATTATGAACTGACTTCTGCATGAGTTTGCTCAGTGCTGGGTTTCAGCCTAATTCAACAATAGGTTCGTATCTGATCACAGCCTGTGAGCCTACTTAATCCAAACGCTATGATACGCAAAGCAGAAGTTAAGGCACTGCAAAGAAAGGCCACCTTCCAGGCTGTCTGGTGTCCTCCCTCATCAAGATAGCATTAAGTTTGCCAGAAAGAATAACATGGCCCTGGTTTGACTCTTGAAGAGTAGCTCCTTCCCTTGTGAAAAGGAGAAAGGTAGGTATCTTCCTCACAGCACACCACGTGCTGGGATCTTCCCTTGCTTGGCTAGTTTCACTCTTTACCTTGGTCAGTGCCCCAGCTGGCTCCACCAGATACGGGGGACTGGTGGGAGGAGGGGGAAAGGGAGGAAAGGAGGGGTGTAGGCAGGCCACTCTCAGTGCCCAGAACTAAGGCTCTCCTTCCCCTCAGTTACTATTTTCTGTGTGCTGCACTACCTCTTGCTAATTTCCTTAAAGCACTGGTGCTGGAACAATAGCCAACATCAGCATCACTGAAAGGATGAAAGAACAGATTGCAAGGCCACGCCCAAAGGGTTTCAGGTGTGATCTTCCTGGGGTGGAACTCTATTGATAATGTGGATCTTCAATTCCCAGATTATTGCTGAGACACTGAGAACTCTTAAACTCCGTCAAAGGTTTATAAATTGTCTATTAAACTTGTCCTGGGAATCTGACAATGGTCAGGAATTTTATTTATTTATTTTAACATGAAGGAAAAGGTTGAAAATTCAGTTACAGATAAAACACTTAATATTTAAGTGTTATCCTGTTAAGTGGTATCCCCATAACAGCTTGGATTCTGGAGTTGAACGGCTCTACCACACTGGTCACCATGGAGGCAGATTACCCCCAAGCCTCAGTCTCCTCGTTGCTCAAGGGGTACAAGGGGAGTACCCAGCTCACAGGATGTGGGGTAGGTTAAATTAAAAGCAGGCGTTCCTGAAATACCCACTCCTGGGTCTGCCCAGCAAGTTCTTTCTTTGCACTTCCTTTGCATTAGTATGTATGATGTAAAACTGTTTGTAAGAAATGAATAAACATGGTTTATTTTGAGAAAGATATCACCCTTTTCCTCTGTTTTGTAAGGAAATGAAGTAAAATACTGTACTTGGCACCTGATTCTTGATAAGGAATGCAGCAAGTACCAATAACAGATATGGGGCCTTGGAGAAGTGGGCAGGGCATGATCTCAAAATTGGGAAACAGTGCAAAAGCAAGAGGTCACAGTCACCCAAACTCCCGGTAACTCGACTGGGCTCCTTTATCTTTAATGGGATAGATGCAGCTATCAGCAAATTCAGTGCTACTGGATAAACTCATAAAGAGCCTGTATTTTTTAGACAACAAAGCAGTGTTGTTCTTTGAAGCCTGTGATAACAGTGAGACTGTAACACTTAACATAAACGTGATTAACGTGATCAATAGAAATATCTACATGTACCTTTCCCAGGTGTTATGGTTGGTACACTGCGTCAACTTGAGGAGTCTACAGGCTTGGCTAAGTGACTCAGCAGTTCTACATCCTGGAGTGAACAGGACAAGCCCTTCTTCACTGTGTCAATTTGAGAAGTTTAAAAAGTTGACAAAGTGACTGAACAGCGGGCCAGGGTCCTTACTTTGTATTCTGTGCAAGAGGAGGGCGTGGAGATGATGTGAGGGCTACATGCCCCCTGGGCGGGGGTAGCCTGTTTACAATAAAAGGGAGGAAAAGAGGCTTGTTCCCCACTTTTCCCTCTTGTTGCTTTTGCTGTCTTGCACTGCCTTGAAGTGTTGCCCCTCTGCCCTGCCATCCCGCCTTCGAGCCAGCTGATTACAGACTGAAACCTCCACAAACTGTAAGCTAAATAAACCTTTCCTTCCTTAATTTTGGGTGTTGAGCATTTTGTCTCAGCAATGAGAGAAAAGTAACCAAAACACCAGATAGCTCTATTATTTGACTGCTCTACGGCTAGCTTTTTTCTAATATTACACAGATTGGTGCTGGGCATCAGAATAATAGTTTTGCGCTGAGGATGCTGAGGATGTAGCTTAGTGGTAGAGTGTTTGCCACCAAACATGAGGCCCTGGGTTCAATCGTCAGCACCAATCCCCACCCCTCAAAAGTCACAGCTGTAGTGCTGAAGAAATCTTGGTGATGATCTAGACCTGTGTTCTTAAACCCTAGCATCAGAATTCCCTGGAAGGCTTCTTAGAACACAGATGACTGGGTTAACCCCCAGAGATTCTGATTTCTTCAGTCTGGAAAGAGCCCAAGAATTGGACCACAGATTTCACTTTACAAAACACTTACCAACTTACTTGATTTTACTGATGAGGAATCCCAGCTTCCTAGGTTAATATCATCTTGTTTCAGTGGTGAGCACTTTTAACTGGAAAACCTCTACTATACTGATAGAGAAGCAAAACTTCTCTGGTGTTAGTTTCTAAATTATGAGTCTGCTTTAAATAGTCTTTCACAATAAAATCTTTTAATGACAAGTTTTCCTTACTCATTCTGCCTTACCAGTTTATGCCCATCCCGTCTGCCACTGCCTCCCCTGCCCCATTCTGCCACCAGTGGCAGGGTAGATTTTAGGGAATGTCCACAGAAATGACATTACCCAGATTTTACTGGGTACATACAGATAAGAGCTGGTTTTTAGTTGTGTTTTTTTTTTTTTAAAAGGTTACCTACCTACTGTATCAGCAAAGCAGTACACATTTAAACATGTGCAAAAAGCAAATGGCTTACATGGTGAAAACATTTATATAACTTAAGTAGGAGCATGTCAGCACTCCTTTTAGTTACCTTAATAGGTTCTTCGTGCATCTGGACCTTGATGCAATGCTGTTCTGTCTAGAAAGCTCTTCTACCCACATTTCCTTTTGCTCTGTGACTTTTTCTGAGGCCAGGCCACCTGTGACACACTCAGTCTTTCAATCCCAGTGCTGTCTTACAGAATGTATTACAACTGTATTTTAATTGTCTACGCAATTATTCATGTGTCCCTTGCTGGATGATATCCCCCTAAGCCCCGTCTGCTTGCTTCCTTCCTTCACCTCTAGCTCTTAGCACAGTGTCTGATACACAAGAGGCACTTAAGAGTTGTTGAATATATTCCTAGCGGAAGATAAATTTAGTAGTGTGTATGTCTAAAATAATTCTAAAATTAGTCACCAAGTTTTTATTTATATATTTTTCTGGTGCTGGGGATTGAAGTGCCTCATGCACACTAGGAAAGCACTCTACCACTGAGCATCATTCCCACACTCAAGGTTTCAGTAATATTTTGATCTCAGACATTTAAAAATACCCTGTAATTAATCTTTCTTTCTTCTTTTCTTTTCTTGTGCTACAGATCAAACCTAGGGCCTTGCGCGTATCAGGTAAGTGCTCTACCACTGAAGTACATCGCCAGCCCCCAATACCATGTAATTTTTAACTTGTGAATTTTCAATTACAATATAAATTTTATGTCAGAAAATTATCAATACAGTGCATAGAAGCAGGCACAGCAGGAACGGAGTTCTGAGTTTACTTAGTCTTTATATTATACCTGACAATGAACTCAATAGAAGGGGCACACACTGAAGCCACATCCTAAAGCGGTCTGATAAAGTGTGAAAAAAAGAACCCCTTAAATTAGCAAGATAAGAGCTACACGGTAGTACCTCAAAGCCCACCAGTGAACTTCCTTTCCTTTAGCATTCTTTTTGTTGGCACAGTGGGACCAAGGTCAACAGCAGAATTTCTCTATCCAGACCCCACCTCCCTTTCCTGCTAAGTACAACGGAGCTAAGTCAGGCTACAAAGACAGAGGAGGGGATCCCACTGTACTGCACGGGTTTCTGCTGGCCTTGTTCACTATACTCAGGTCCCCAAACAGCCCCAGAACCGTATCTGCTGTCATGCAGAGAATAAAGTGCTCATCATTTCTGCCACCAAGTGCCTTACGGGTCAGGATATGGCCTGCTGGGTGCTGTGCCTTAACTACGGCCACACACTGCAATCACTAGGAAAAACCTATCAGCCTTCAACTCTCAGGAGGCCAGCTAAAAATTGCTGCACTGGGGCTTGGGCACTTTTCCAATGAAAGTCGTTTTTACTCAAGGAATAAACTCAATTCTAGTTGAGTCATTTAATTCATAAATGAGTTAAACTTTATCAATATTTACCCTGAATTATTTCATTTATATGCTGTAAAATCAGAGCTTCCATTCCATTAAGAATCTGGTATCACCTAAGTGGATGGAAAATGATGTCTGCTACAACACAATCAAAATAATTTTGTAAAAATATTCTGTGGCCTGGGAGTATAGCTCAGGGACACAGCACTTGCCTAGCATATGTGGGGCCCCAGGTTTGAACCCCAGCACTACAAAACAAACAAAATAAAACAAAAGCCAACCCCCCCCCAAAATCCTGCAATCTGAACTGCTTTTAAATAAGTGAAACATTATAATCTAAGAATTAGCAAATTTGACAGCAGAAATTCAATAAAGCAATTTAGGATGATCTAGGAGCATATTCTGTGAAAGCTGACAATATGATGCCCTATGGGTATAATACAACTGCATCTTTTAATGATCTGAAAAACTTGCAACGAACACAAGGTATTAAGTGGAAAATATATAGGAAGACATGGCAATTAGGAGGCAAGCCAGTGACCAGGCCTCTCAAGAAGCAGCTCTTACTCTTTTATCTCTCAGATAAAGAAGCACTTAGCAAACCCACTACCTCAACTGCCTAAGTTCTGTGGCTACTTTAACAATACATTCTTCATAACTATTAATATACTTGTTAATCTCGTTCTCTCCTTTTTGGAATCCAAAACTGCCTGATTCTATAATTAGTAAATGTTCTAAAATTAACTTATAAATTACATTTGACCCGTTAAACAAAATGTCAACCAATTTAAAGGTTGATTTGGATTTTATTAATGATTCCTATCTCTCCTCTGAAGATTTAGAAAAGATATTCCAATGAGCTAGGCAGCAGAGCTAGGTCTATAGGCAGAAAAGCAAAAGCAGAGAACAAAAAGTAGGTTGGTCATTTTAAAGTTACTTTCCTTACAGGGTTAAATGGGTGGGGGTAGCCTCACCATGCCGGCTCAAGCACACGGGGCCCCTTCTGATTTATTGCTGAGAGTCACCCAGGGGATTTAAAAAAATTGGCCTATTTCAAAGTTCAGTTTGATGACTGGTCTCTAGCACTAGTGAGTCCATTCTGTCGGTCTGGTCTGCTGGGCCCTATTTAGCAGTTAGGTCCAAAACAACAGCCTCTTATACATTTCTTTTAACAATACTAATAAAACACCACTTTTAATCTTTTTTTTAAACAATGGAATGTAACTGCTAAGAAAATTCACTGCAGTAGGTGATTCCTAGTCTCCTGCAGATCTGAAATTCTATAGCCCTCAGAGTACTGGAGACATAATGGACAGATCAAGGTTCGCAGTAAGCCACCTTCTTGGGAATTACTTTAGGTAAAACACACAGATTAAGTCTAGAAATGCACAGCACAAGTATTGTTGCTGTGTGTAGGTAAAGACAAAAGGAATGTACAAAAACACCAGGTGGGCCTGCCATGGTGGTGCACCTGTAATCCTGGCTACTCAGGAGACTGAGGCAGGAGGATGGCAACTTTGAGTTCAGTCTGGCCAACACAAAAAGACCCTCCCTCAAAAACAAACATGAAAAAGCAAATCGAAGGTAGTAGTTGGATTAAAAATGAACTATTCAAAGTGTTTTCCAAAATTTCTGGGATATGACTTTGTATTTTGTTTTCTTCATTAGGGAGTAATCACGGTAGAGCTTAAAGATCAAAACTAATAAATTTAATATGATGGAATACTCCCAAATACAGCTAGTTCTTCATTGTAACTTATCTATGTCAATGCCAAAGGGATATTTAGACATTTCAAATTATACAGTGTGATTGGTAAGAGTAACGGTGTGCTAGTTAAACGGGATGTCAACTTGAAAGGGTTAAGAAACACCTAGGCTTAGTGGAGCACAGTTCTGGGTGTGTCTGTCTTCGGATGACTGACATGGAAGTGCAAACCGGGGAGAGAAAACCCACCTTGGATGTGGGTGGCACCAACTAACAGGTTTGTAGTCTGGATAGAATAAAAACGAAGTCTTCCTTTTTGCTTCTTTAGAGGAGCGCCAGTCTCCTGGGATGTTATCTCCCGTTCCCTCAGGCCCCCAGTACATTCTTCAGCCTTCTGATGCAGACCCTTTGGCTTTCTGACATGTACACACCCAGGATTCTCTGAACTCCAGGCCTTTGATCTTACACTGGATCCTCAAACACCTGAGTGTGAAGATGGCCATTTTGCATTCTTCTACTCCTGACTCTGCAGGTAACCCCTGTAAGCCTACTTAGTAAACCCTTTGTATGTCATATACATTTTTGATATCCAATCTGTTCCTCTTATGTACCCTAAATGACACAAATTTTGGTACCAGACAAGTGGGATCATTGCTGTGATGTTATCTGGCTACGTGATTCAGAAGCTTTGGAAACTGGTTCACAAGAGGCGTTTGCAAAGTTTTGGAGATACCATCTGGAGAAGCAGCCCTAGAATGCTATAAGCCAAGCTTTATGGGAGATTATGGTCAGAGCTCAGACCAGAATGCTGAAAAAAAGGCAGACGGCAAAGATGGCTCAGGAGGTTTCAGTTCCGAACTAGGACTCTACTGGCAGTTAGACTCCAGGCCAAGTTGTGTTATGCTCTGGCAGAAGGTTTGGGTACAATTGCGTATGTTCTGAGACTTTGTGAGAGACTGAGATTAACCACTTAACAGTTTATCCCAAGTATCATTTGGGCAGCATGTTTGTTTACCTACCAATTAACCTGAGCATCACTCAGACAGATGTCATTTCAATTATTTGATCCTTATACTGAATAAATTTGATAAAATTGTTGGTTTTTAAATTTCTGTTAATATTATCTTATAAAATTATTGAAAAAAATGCAGTTTTTGGTCATCCTGTATTTAAATAATTGGACTAGTAAGTGGTTAAGGTCTACTTAATCTGGCGGAAAAAATTTCAAGGCATTCCAACATATAGGCTGTGGCATGGGTACTGTTGGGGGCTTTTAGCTAGTTCTTCATTGAGAATGAGAACAAATAGCCAGTGAGTGATTTCAAAAGTTCTTAGTTTCACTAGAAGAGAGCTCCTGCAAAGTTGGGGCATGTAAAGCTGGAGCAGAGGAGAGTTTCGTTGTGGAAAAGGTCAAAAGGAGCCAAGTACTTTGGATCAGAACAAGAGAAAACCCACCTCATTCTGAAAAACAGCTCTACTTTCCTTGGGATAAAGTCCAAACCTCCTTCACACGGCTTAGCAGGCCCTTCAAGATTGGAATTCACTTCTGTGTCCACAAACTAAGCTCCAAGTTTTCTCTGAAGTCCTCAGAAACTATGTGAACTTTAAAGATGCCCAGGCTTTGTCAGCCTACTCTTTCTGACTAAATCCTACTCACACCTCTCACACCCACCCTTAACCTTCAACTTGGAAACCTCCAGCCTTTTAGAGATCCAAGTCAGGGTCAGGCCACCTTGCAAATGCTCCCTCAGACAATACGTACAGTATTTACCTCAGTGCATTGTCTTCTAGTCCACCCGAACCCTCCGGCCCTAGTTGACTATGAGCTTCTCTCGCAGGACTGGGCTTATTAAGTGTTTAGTTAGCCCACTTAAGTCTATAAATAATTCATGTGGAAGGTGCCAAACAAGTATTCTTGAATAAATGGAAGTCACTGTAGGGGACAAATTCAATGTTTATGACCCCCACCTGCCGCAAAATATCTTAACATTTTATTATAGAATATAATTCCTGCAGTATTGGGCGATTTTAGTCTGAGGCACTGTCATCTCCTGCTGGGCAACTACAACAACCTTGCTCCCCACATTTGCAGTAACTCAGCTCCTCATGACAGTTCTCCTCTACTGAGTAGCCAACGATCTTTTCAAAACATAAGAGACTAATCCCCCTCAGGGCATACAAGGTTCGGCATGACCTGCCCTCGGTCGTTATGAATCAATCCCTGTCCCCTCACCACGCTTCTGCTACAGCGACCTTCTTTCTTCGGTTTTTGTAAAGAGCAATATTCAGCATAGAGGCTTTGCACTTTTAATTCACTCTGCCTGGAAATTTATTCCCCCAGATCTTAGCATGGCTAGCTTTCTGCCATTCATATAGCCGCTCTCTCGGGGAACCTGACTACCTAAAACAGCCCATCACGTCCTAGTTAAACTCGACCCCATTATTTTGCTCGATTTTCTTCGTATAACCTGTCCCTGATTGTTCTGTGTTTCCGTGTCCCCTGATAACATGAAAGCAAAAGTGACTGCATTTATCTCGCTCACTGCTGTCTCCCCAACGATCTGAAGGGTGCCTAGCCAATACATACTTGAAAAATGATTAAATGCACTTACTAAACACATTTTAAAATCCCCATCTCGTATTTCCCCCACTCTCCAGTTGTCTTCACTCGCCAGAATCCGTGAGGATCGCTGTCCCTGAAGGAAAGCCCTTGCCTGGGTATCCCGATTCCAAAGACTGCTTTCTTTTTAGCCAGCGATCAATCCCCAGCTGGCAGCCAGGCGGTCTCGAGACCGACAGACTCACCAACGACGAGGCGCTTGCGTCAAAAAAGCTTGGAGGAAACGTTGTGGAACAGGGCCCCCTTCCCCTCGCTTCTAGAGACCGCCGCCTCCCCAGCTCCCAGACCAGCCCCTTAGTCTGCGGCACACACCGCTCCCGGAACCCAGCTCAACAACTCCTCGAGGTTACCAACCTGTCTGAGAGCTGGCTCGGTCCACTCAGCCTTGGCACCACCATTCCGGTCCATATCTGCCCCCTCTGCGCCACCGTAGTTCACGGGGGAGAAAAAGACAGCGAGTCTCTCTTCCCGCATGCGCACAGGCCCCCTCGGCGTACAGTGTCTCTTAGCAACCGCTTAGAGTCCCTCCATTAGGGGGCGGAGTCTCGAAAGCCACCTCGGGGAAGCTGCGGGGGAAGTGAATGAGGCCAATCGGAGAGGAGTCTCAGCCCAGAACGACACGCCTCCCTTCACTGTCGCGAATCCGCAGGCAGCTTTACGGCAGGCAGGGGGTGGGGGCTGCTGGGATAAGGAGGAGAGAAGGAAGCAACCAACCAACCAAGTCGCCCCCACCTCCCACCCCCACCCACTCCGGACCTGGTTTACGGCTCAGGGCTCAGGCTTCAGTGCGGCCGCTGATTGGTTGCTGCGAGCTTGGTCCCATCCCAGTGACCCCAAAGTGCTGGAGGGAGGGGGCGGGGGTGGCCCAGTGCAAAGTGCATCCCGAGACCCCTGTCCGGAGACCTAGCTGCTGGCACTTCAGACCCTGTACGAGCTGGGACTTCGCAGTCCCGAGACCTCCTGTGTCCCTCCCTAGCTGGAAGCCTCCGGCCCGGAGCGCCGCAGTCCCCTGCTCGGAGCCCCTGGACCGGGACTGCCCCCCCCAGCCGGGACTTCCTCCCTGCACCCTGCCCCGAGGCTGCCCGGCAGCCGGGACCGCCACCTTCGCCTGCTCGTCTGTCCTGATGCTCTCCCCGTTGGGGCCGTGAGGCACCGAGGAGGATCGAGAACACCCGAGTCTGGCCCTGCCCGGGGTGTTTCTTCAATGGAGAAGTTGGTGAGTGTGGAGGAGGCTGAAAGGAGGAAGAGGAGCAGCAGCTAAGGACACAGGTAAAGTCAGTTACCTCCCCAGAGGGGAAGAGGGCAGCCGGGGGGTCGGGAGGGCGGAGAATCACTGCTTCTGCCTTACCTGCCCTGGCCGCCCTCCAGTTCTTTGCTTCGTTCTCCCAGCCTCGGAACCCTGTCCTGGCCTGTGCACTGACTGCATCCCTCAGTGGTTCCTGTTTTCCAGGGTTGAGCTGGCTGGAGGACACTCGAGAGCAGGAGGGGGTCTGCCCACCTACCGGTGAAGCAGCAAGCCCGGTGCCTCTGACCAGCATCCTCTGTCAAGGTAAAGAGCCAGCCTTCCCTGCCCCCGTTGTTTATTCTTGGCCCCTACTTCGTTAAGCAGTGCTTTATTTTCAGGGTGGGTGCTTGGGAATGCACCCTTTTCTGGACCCTGGTTTCCTAGCAAAAAACAAAAACACTGCTCATGCCTGATCCTTGACATTTTAATAAGTTCTCTACTCCAGAACCGTGTTTTTCTCCGTTTAATTTGTTTCTGTGTTTTGTACCATCATTTGATATACTATGACATGCACTCTGCTCTGAGACTTTGAGACCTTCTTATAGCTCCCCCACCTTCCTTACTCTCCCAGGAATTCCTCAATTCCGTGTTAATTGCTTGTTAATTCCGAATGAGTCTGCTTTTTAATTAAACCACAATTTACTGTTTCCCCCCTTACTTCTGCTGTCACCTTTTCTCTACCTTCACCAAGAAATCTTTTGAGTAACCTAATTGACAACGGTTTGGTAGGTGAAGATAAATATATGGCTTGAAGTAAAAACTAAATTTGTGTACCTTCTCAGAGTATGAACAGAATGAAAGCAATATCAGCCCCGAAGCACTTCTGTATAATTATTTCTTTGGGCATTTGTGTGTGACAAATGCAGCTATACACCGCAGTTATTACAAAGAGGTAAATAATATTTGTTACACCTCAGGTGTTATAGAGAAATTTATAAAAAGTCATACATACTGGGCTTGGTGGCCCACATCTGTAATCCGAGCACACTGGCAGGAGGATCTGTGAGTTCAGCCTGGGCAGTGTAGTGATTTAGGGGGACCCTTTATCAAAATTTAAAAAAAAAATTTTTTTTAAAGCTTGGTGTGGTGACACATGGCTGTAAACTTCAGCACTCTGGGAGGCTGAGACAGTAGGATTCAAAGTTTGAGCTTAGCCTGGACAATTTAGGGAGACCCTGTCTCAAAAAATAAATAAATAAAAAAGACTGGAGAAGTAGTTCATTGTGAAGATCCTGGATTCAGTCTCAGTACTGAAGGAAAAACAAGAAGTTGCACATTGTCTTATTAATAATCATTTGACAGAAATTTAAAAACAAAGAAATGTTTTGATGTGTTTAGACATATGGGGCTTGATTTTGGTGCCTTTCATAAGTGAGTGTTCTCATCTCAGAACCCTTACTGAAAACTTGCTAGATTAAAACTTACGCGTCTGGGGGCTGGGGATTTAGCTCAGTGGCAAAGCGCCTGCCTGGCAAGCGCAAGGTCATGAGTTCGGTTCCCGGTACCGGAAAAAAACCAAAGAAAAAAAAAAAACAAAAAACTAAAACTTACGCGTCTAATTCATGTGGTCACATTTCTGCTGCCTATTTTGTTGCTGCCTTTGAAAAGGTACCAGAGGTAAGTTTGGGACATTAATGTAATTTCTAAAGAGTGAATATGAGCACAGCAGTTATACAAGAGTTAATTCACAAACCAGCCAAGTGAATGACTTCTCTAATATCCACTAACAAGAATGTAAAGTGACTTGTTAACCTCACAGTTATTTTAATATCTGAGATTGTGTAGGATTTTTTTGATTTAAAGAAGTACTTAAGATAGAGTTGTTGGGTTTTTTTAGCTAGTGCATATAGGTTATACAGTGGAATAAGTTTTATTTTGGCGTGTTTGTGTGTGCCTACAGGGCACTTGATAACTCCTTCCCCTCCACCACCACCCACCCGCTTCTCCAATAGGCTCCCTGTAGATTTTTTATTTAGCCCGTTCCACTGGACATTTTTTCTTCTGCAGAAATAAATATCTTTGCTGGTTCTGCTAATTCTCCTAACATAGCTAAAGGTATTTCTGAGAGAATCTGAGGATTTGCATGTTTTTGAGACCTAGAACTGGACACCAAAGGGGGAGGGCGTATTCTGAGTGAGATTTAGAATCAGTATCTACCAGTGACTATTCCACTGTGAAAATTTAGGACATCCTTTTGTCTGTATATAGGAATCGAGGGCAATTGACTATTTCTATAAAAGATAGGCAGAAATTTATAAAATTGAATGCTAATTTCTATTACTTAAATAGGAAAGTATAAAGGTAATATGATAATTAGGTAATATGGTAATAAGGATGCTTAGTGATAGTTTTAGAACTTTAAAAACTGCTAAAATACTTGAGATATATTTTAAAGGTCAAAACACAATATGTATTTTTTTCTGCTTTACATTTAACTGAAGGATATTTTCAAATCTAAGAGGTGTTTTCACCTGAGATGGTCAGGCAATCTGTCATTAACAAATAAGACTTGTAAAGAGAGAATGTTGCTTTTTCTCTGGTTTCTGGCCAGTTCATTCTTACTGCTTAAATAATATAGATCTGCTCATCTATTAATAGTTTTTCTAAGATTAGGCAATTTGTATAAATTGTCAGCTTCTATTATGTTTCTGGTATTAGCATGATTGAGAAACATTTAAGGTTAAGAAACATTTAAGATGGAGAAACATTTCAGATACATTTAAGAAACATTTAAGGTGGAGAAACATTTCAGATACGTAAAAAGATTACATTTTAAGATTACACCACTTAATTTAAGTATTAACTTACTAACATGGCCAGTTAGATAGTGTGTATTTTTCAGTCTGGCAGTCAACTTTTTGTTACTTCTATTGTCAGTCACATCATTTGGATTTTTTATTTGGTAAACAAATCCAGATTTATAATTATATAGGGAGAATAATTGATTTTAATTGAAGCTATTAATGATGCATCTGTAAGACACCATAGCTAGTAGTTTATTTTCACAATTATTGAATGTTGTGGTCTCTCTTTATTTTATTCCCATTTAACTTTAGTTACTTAGAGATACACAGTATGTCTAAAACGTTGCAGTCACGGAGAGTTTCTGTTACATCTAATATTGAACTTCCCACCTTTAATTCCATTCTCAGTTGAGTGCAGTCCCTAATTATAATGCTTGTCTTCTTTCTTTCTAGGCTGCCAAGACTGTATTGGCTTACATGGGTTCATAGAATAATATTAATAAGCCTCATCACTTATGTTTGGGATTTAAGCTTTGAGTCAGGTCTGGATAAATGAATTCTAAATTTTTGCTATTGTCTTAATCTACATTTCCTGAAAGTTACTGGCTTTTCTACTGGAACTCATGTGAGTCAAAGTTGTATGTGATGATAAATCCTAAAGTTATTTGGTGACCCAGTAATATGCAGGAAATACGATACCCTCACTTGTTTAGGAACATAAACACTATGCTATGTTGAGCGATACTAAAATAACACTTACACTTTATTTTGGGTTCCAGGCTTGAGATCATATAAGTAGAGCTCGTCACCATGCATCTCAGCCATGTTGTGTGTTTTGATTGGCCCTCTAGTGTTTCTGCATCCATCTTCCCTCTTAAGTCCATGAGCCATTGGTGGATTTATTTTTCTCAGAGCCAGTGTCCTTGGAGTTGCTGATGTTATTTCCTTACCAGCCTGTATTTTTTGTTTACTCTGCAACAAAATGCTTATTTCTTTTTTTGAGTTGCAAGCCGTTATCTTGTTTGTAGTTTGTGTCAAATCAGAAAGCACAGTACTAATTTGTATCACTTAATCAAAAGATATGTGGACTTATGGTGAAAACAGTGTGCAAAAAAACATTATTAGCTAGTCATTTATGCCAAGAGAAATTGGGGAAATGCAGTCAGGTTTAGTGAAGGTTATACAGTTTTGAACAGATCTTAGACTTCCTGGTTACGTGTTCATTGTGTGTGTTACTCTGTCAGTATAGGTTTTCTTTTAACTGTATGAAGCAGAAACTGTGTTTCTAACTAAAGGAAGTTCACTTGGCCTCTATGTAGAAATTAGGTAGTAATTTATCTTAAGTGTATAGTTTCAAAAGTTCAGAAGCCTAGATTAGTCTTCTTTTGATTCTAGATAGAATGGGAAAGATGAATTAGCAAAATTTCAACACAGTAGTAATGTTTAGCAATAAGACCTCATAGAAATGATATACACTGGGGAAATGGTTCATTTTGATACTTAATTCTAAAGACTTGCATGTTTGTATGCTTTTTTCTAACTGTGAAACACAGAATGGAATTTCTAAAAATTACCCTTAGAGCAACTCTTTCCTGAGTCCGTAACTCATCCTTAGGACAGCATCATACTGAGTATGTGTTATTTTGAAAATTGCCTCCTTTGCCCTATTCCTTTATTTTATAGGTGACTTCCACAAGCAATCAGGTTTTTAAAACTTGTATTCCTTGGCGGGAGACAGGCTTTTTACATTCTCATGTGTGGCCTTCCTCGGTTTTTAGTATTTGCTGCTAAGTTCAGTAGTGTTTTTTTTCTTTTTATTTATACGTCCATGAGTAGCTATACTCTGTGAACTGCGGCTCTAGCACTGCACTTAGGAAGAAATTAAGTACTTATCTGATGCTTTGGCCTAGGGAGGTGTTTTGGTGATAAACCTTCGTCCTTCATAATTCACAATGGTGCAGCTCTCTGGGATCGTGTGTACATGGTATGTGTGTGTGTGTACGTGTTTGCCCCTGTAAGGACTGATGTACCAGGCACCTGCAAGGAGTGCTTTTTGGTTTAAATCTATTACTATGTATAGTGCTTGTTATTATCAGAAAAGAGAAATATAAACCTGGAATTTCCAGGATTTAAAAAAATATATAAGTATGCAGAACTCTTTATTATAATGACACCTAGAGCTGATACCTATGGCCAGGGCTTGACATTGTGCTGGAGACACAGCAGGCATTGAGTGGCCATTGGTTTGTCTGAGTGAAGTAGCTAGATGGAATTATGACACGCTCTTATGATTTAGCGTCTTTCTTGTGGGGAGAAATAGTACAGGCACTTCAGCTTTTAAAACCTAGCCTTTTCCTGATATTGGTAATAAAGACTGTGCATGTTTTCTCAATGCTTGTCTCTCACATTCTCCGCATCATGCCCACCCACCTCCTATGGAAGTGATGATGGGTATTCAGAGGCCAGCAGAAGCCACGGAGAGTCTCACAGACTTGAAACAACATTTTGTCATGTCCACTTCCCTTGGGAGGCAGGAGGTGTTGGGGACACTCTAAGAAGTGAGGTGTCTGGCGCTGTCCATTCTCGACATGTAACTGTCACCCATGTGAAAAAGTCATTGCAACTCCTGTGTGGAAAAGTATGAGGCTCACTATTGTAAAACAGATGTGCATTTTAAAAACAGACATTGTTTTAGCATTTAGGAAAACTGCAACAATCATACAGAGTCTCTATAGCCAGTTTCTCTTGTTAACATCTTACGTTAATGTATGTCATCTCCTCAAGAAGATCTAGATAAATTATTTGGAATCCTCAAGAGGTTTGTTTCTCCCTCTATTATTTATGTCAATATAGACTCAATTATATTTATTTTGTACTTTGGGTTATAATCCAAACTATTTGAAGTATTTCTTTGCTCCAGTGGTTCAACTTTGGCCATTGCGAGCTCTATCAGTTGGTTCTTTTATCCCTTGAATGTACCCCAGAGGATTTTCTTTGGGCATATAGCTTTTTCTTTCTGGTACTATATGATGTTCCAGGCTTATATATTTTCTGCCTCAGTCTTAAAATCAGGCATTTCTATAAGGCCCTTTTGTTCTGCATTGCTTATACTTGGCCTTGTAGGAGTTATTCTGATGATGTCTACTTCATTTATTTAAAAATAGTAGGTAGTGTTTTATATCAAGTTTTATTTCCAAGTGCAAGTTGACAGTTTCTGCCTTCCTTGGAGAAGTTTGAAAGGAAAAATGGGATGTGAAAAAAGCAAAAGGTAGAAGTGGATTATACTAATTTAGATGGGTTGAAAATTCTTGTGTGCGGCCAGCAGCATCTATAACGGCTGCCTTTTTTTTCTGCAGTGTGACGGGTTGCCAGATGGCCTGTCCTTTCCCTGTCTGAAGGTTTAAGTCATACGGGGCTTGGCACCCCACCACCAGGGAAAGGAGTGGCAGTCCTCCCAGTACGTAATTCTTGGAGTGGTTCTGTTGTGATGTGTGGAGGTCATTTTGCCTGTGTCCTTAACCTTGATGGAATTTGTGGAACTAGGATTCAGTTGACATGGAGAAAGATCCCTTTTAGTCGTAGGGTGAGTCTTTGCAGAATTCGTGTGGAGAAGCTGAAAAGCTATTGTAAATGTTTTACCTAGTTGGGTAAGTGCATGAAAGGTAACAATTTCAGTGTTACAGACTTTATGCCTTTCAAGCATATGAAGAACCAATATTTAAAGATATAATCTTGTAGATTCCATTTTGGCCCTGTCCAGTATTCAATGCATATATATTCTTTTTAGTCCTGTTTAGAAGGAGTAGGTGATTGATGGTGTCAGCTAAAAAGTAATTCAAGTGAAGCAAGTCTGTAGATACATTGTAGAGAGAAGAAAAAGAAGCAGCTTTGCTGGTATCCAAATTGTAAATGTATGATTTATTTTTTTACAATTTTTCAAAAAACTACATGGTGGGGAAGAGAGGTGAAATTCTGAAAAAAAACTTTGAAACCACCTTGGAGAGTACTGTAAAAGATCATTTCTAAAGATTTATCTGAGTTCTTTGTTATATAGTGCTAAAATTTAAATTTATCGAAAAGTAGACTCTGTAGGCAGCTATGATTCTTAATTGTAAGGAACTTTCCTATGATTGTTATTTGATTTATTTTTAGGTTAAGAAGTTCTTTGGCTCTGTGGCCTGAACATACCCAGAATCTCCTCCCCACGATGTTGTATGTGCACAATGGTTATTAGGCGATCCATATCCCAGGAGAAGGGGCACTCTTCTGTAAGGTAAGATGACTCACGGTCACCCGTCATCTGTGCTATTTTGAGGGAAAACCTGGTCAGTTTGTACTTTTTCCTTGCAATCAGTGAAGGTAGGGGGGTGTGGCTCAGTGGTAGAACACATAATTAGCAAGGCCCTAAGTTCTATTTCTGCCCCTCTCCCCAAAAAATTAAATAAAAAATGTGATAAAAATTATGAATCAAAAAAAGCAGTTAATGTGTACTAAATATAGCACCTGCTAGAAGAAAATCCAGGTTTGTTTTGATATTATT
Source organism: Chinchilla lanigera (assembly GCF_000276665.1). Classification (NCBI taxonomy): domain Eukaryota; kingdom Metazoa; phylum Chordata; class Mammalia; order Rodentia; family Chinchillidae; genus Chinchilla; species Chinchilla lanigera. The sequence continues at coordinate 27,617,890 of NW_004955416.1, forward strand.
TCCATTTTTTTTCTTGGATAATAGACCTTTAAAATAACCATTCCAGTTAAAACATTGTTAGAGGTGATTGTTCTGATCATGTAGTAGTAGTTTCCATTAATTTCTGCTGATGATCTTCAGCATTTTATATTACTGAGAGAAATAAGCAAAAACTTATCCTGAAAGGACTTTTTTCTTAATATCTGTAAGACAAGATACTTAATTGTAGGGATATAATTAAGTGAAGAGATAGAAGAAAATTTTGTTTATTAAGAGAACAAATAGTCAAGAAATCTCTCATTTCCCAGTTTTCTCTGAGAACATAGCTATTCTTACACAAGTAGCATGACTTTTATATCACATTTAGTAGTAATACTTAGCTTGTAGTAACATTTTCTAGGTATAAAACCACGTCATACATTTATACTTTTAAGTTGTGGTGGTTCAACCTAAGTTAGGCTTAGTTTATCTGAGTACAGTCGGTAATGAAGAGTTTTACGTGATAAATTACTGTTGATAGCAAGATTATCCTGAGATGTCTAACCTACATATGAGAACAAAATGTCTTCAAAGGGCTCTATCACAGAATTTTTTATTTTTAGAAATAGAAGCTACTAATTAAGCCATGAGTCTGATCTATTCTTTCAAATTAGCCCACTTTCAGTGTCTTCGTAGAAGCTTGTTTAGGTCCCTGTGTATACTTAACAGTTTAAAAACACACTCAAAAAGTTTTTGTATATGCATATATAAGATTATAACCTCTCACCATTTTATTTTGGGATTTTCCTATTTGTATGAAGAGATCCCGTTTTATATTGGATTTCAGTACATATAGACACTTGTTTTGTGGCCTAGCAGAGATTATGGGAATTCTAGATATTTTCCTTTAAAATAATTTTATCATGAGGTTTATTAACAAGTTGTTTAGATTCTTAGAATTTTGGAATGTACTGTATGATCTTGCTACAGAGGCTGTGGTAGATAAAGGGTTAGTAAAACATACATGACATAACCTAAAGCAGGAAGCCCTGGTGGAAAGAAATAGAAATAGAAGAAAGGTGAATGTAATTCTGACATTTTACTCTCATTTGCTTAACCCACCCCACTTCTTGTTCCCCAAGCCTTCACACCTTGGAGTAAAAATAAAATGTTGGGCTAAAAGTAAAATGTTTTCGAACTGCTTCAGAGAACTAACCTGATGCTTTTTGTTTGTTTTGGGGTGTGTGTGTGTGTGTGTGTGTGTGTGTGTGTGTGTGTGTGTGTGTGTTTGTGTTGGTTTTCGCTAGGAGTCAAAGCCAGGGCCTTGTGCATGCTGGCACTCTACTGCTGAGCTACAACCTTAGCCCTAAGCATAAAGGATTTTTTTTTCTTTTCTGCTCTTCATAATTAAATGTATGGATTGTCCATTTGATACTCCATACTTAACTCTGATCTGTGATAATCATCCTTGAACAGTTTACAGCTTAACTCTCCTCTGTGGTGTACCGTGTAAGTCAGAACTCCTAAAACAGGTACCAATCTGACCCCACTGCTGTTGTCTATTTGTTAGCTACCTAGTATCACCTCCTGCTTTACGTAAAATATATCTGTTATGTTTATAAGTTGTTTGTTTTGAGTGTTCAAAAGGCTGCAAAAGAAATTTTCTGCTCAAGAGTTCAAGGGGTTTTGTGCCTAGATTTCCCTTTAAAATCATTTCTAATTTTGGCAAACTTACTGAAAATTTTGGTCTTAACGATACATGTTAACCAGCGCTATAAACAGATTACTTAAATTTACTGCTTTAGCAAATAGACAGTGGTGTAATATTTGATGGACACAGTACCAGAAGCCACTTCTAAAATTTATGTGTTCTACCTTCCCTGAAAGGCTGATCCCTGTGACCTAATGAAACCTTGTTAAAAAGTGGACTCAGCTAGGATGTTACACCACCATTGTCGAAGGAATCCTGAACTCCAGGAAGAATTGCAGATTCAGGCTGCAGTGGCCGCTGGGGATGTTCACACCGTACGAAAAATGTTAGAACAAGGCTATTCTCCAAATGGTCGAGATGCAAATGGCTGGACCCTGCTTCATTTCTCTGCAGCAAGAGGAAAGGAAAGATGTGTTCGAGTATTTCTAGAACATGGAGGTGAGTTTGCTAGAAGCAAACCTTTTTCCCAAGGAGAAACTTAAAATGAAATCATATTTAATTTAAAATGTGTGTGTGTGTGTATACGCACATGTGTAGGTGTATAATTTTTAATGCTTCTCCTTTGACAGTATTCAACACTTGTTCTCCTTTGTGAAGATTTTGAATAAAATATTTTAAAACCGCATTGTTCAAGAAATGAATTTGGTAAATGGTCCTTGTCCCCCTCAGATACTGCTTTTGTATGTAGCCGAGTTACTTCAAGTAAGCAACCCTTGTGGAGTTGTGCAGTAGTTACTTGTGTTTTAGAAGCCGAAATAATCGTGGTATTTACCATTACAGAATTGCATGCTTCTGGTTGGTAGTTGCTCAAGCAGAGACTTAGCACAGGTTGTTCCTAACCTCTTGGCCCTAATGGTATCTTAGACTTTGACTTCATCTTTCTTTCTGTTTTGGATACTTTCTATTCCTGTTTTAGAACATTCATTTGCCTTTTCTGGAACTTGTGGGTTTCTAGATAACCTACAAGACCTGTTATCTGTGATCTATCTCTGTATTAATATATTTAGTTGGAAACTACATTTGGCATTTTGTTGTTGCTTCCAAAAACTCAATTTCCGTTGGTTTTTAAACTAATCATTGTCCCAAACCACCTTGGTTTTTTCCTCCAGTTGAATTTCAACTGCTTTGTTTTCTTAATGGTGGAGTGTACATATTTTATCATTTATACCTACATTAGCTCTATAATTGATGATGTAAAACAGTTTGGTTGAGACTCAAGTTACACATATGCCATTCTAGGGCCTGAATTGCTCGTTAGCAGTGATTTAGTTTCATTCTTAAGCAATACTTTGTTAAAAGAGTAGTCAAACTTGCTTGAATTCTAAAGTGCAGGAAAATGTTAGAAGCCCCACAGCTTTCATGTAGATCCAATAAATTATGTGACTGTATTAATATAAAGTCTGTGGGCGTGGACTAGTTGCAGGAGAGACTAAACCTGGGACTGGGGATAGTTACAGGCCCCCTGAAGTGGGAATTAGATGCCTGAAATAGTTGATTGTGAACAGGACCTAGAAATTTGCTGGCCTGTGCCTACTTTCTAGCTGACTCACACATCATTTCACCTTACAACTTGAAAACCTCAGTTCCGAAGTTAATGAAGGGGAAATGTAAACAGAATGCTAGGAGAAAGATCTAAAAAACCAAAAGGTGGATTAAAACCTTAAAATTCTGGCAATACTTAGGAAAATTAAGAACAAGATGAGAGTTAACATTTGTGTTTCCACCTAGGATGTCCTTAACATAAATGCAATGCATCTTTAAGTAAACTACAACTAAGCACCAAATCCGCTATGACGAGCCCCAACCCTTGTCTGCCTAGAAGTAACCGGGGGTATCAGCTTGGTTTGATGCTTATACTTCTGAATCACGTCCTATTGCTATTACATGAACTCATAAAAATTATGTCATATTGTGTGCAGGTTTTAAACATAAGGAATAAAAAATATGCTGTCTTACTAACCTGCAGTAGTTTATTTTTACTCGATTATGTGACTTAAAGATATTTTTAATATCAGAGATCTACTGTAATGTGGCCCTTGTTCCAATAAAACTTTATAAAAACCAATGGTGGGGAAAACAGGAAAACCAGTGATGGACCACGTTAGGCTTTTGGACCACAGTTTCTAAACTCCTCTATCTTATCTATGTGTGCACACATATGTGTATATTTTACTGAAAAAACTGAAGAGGGCTTGTGGTATATTCCAGTGGTAGAGCTTTTGCCTACCATGTACAAGGCCCTGGGTTTGATTCCTAGGACCACTCAAATACAAAATAATAGGTGAAATTCACACACTGTGCAGTTCATTCATTTATAGTGTACAGTCTAATGACTTTTAGTATATTCATAGAGGTGGTCATCCATCACCACCATCAATTTTAAAATGTCATCATTATTCCAAAAAGAAACTTTATATGCATTTTATATTAATATATATAAATTTATTCTTTTCAATATATTTATGATATAGGTACACTACTATTTTTAGCTATTATTTTTTGAGCAGGATAAAATTCGGTCAGTAGATTTTGAGAAGATAATATGCACATACATGGTTAAAAGCTAAGTGAAAGGTACTGTAGATTTTGAATGAGGGGTAAATGGATACTCTTTAATCCCCTTCACTTAGGCTATGTGCAGAGGCCGTCACTCCCATTGGCTTCTTCGGTACCCACGGAAATGTTCTGTGCACAGAGGCATAAGTGTTTTTCCATCTTCTACCTGCTGGCTTGCTCTCCTTTTTAATGTTCTGTTCTGTATTCCTGATTTTTGTTGTGTCATAGCTTAGTGATAGTTCCTTGTCAGTCTACACTTTTGTCTCAGGTTCTATTGTATGGATGTCATTTATTTATACTAAACTCTATTTTCATCCTTCTGCTAGAAATAGTATTGCAGAGCATGTCCTTCACTGATGCTTTATGTATGTGAGAATTTCTCTCTTGAGTAATTCCTAGAAGTGCATTTGCAAAGTCATTTTTTTAAAAATAAGTATTGACAAGTTTTTCCCCGAAGAGGCTATAATTACCTATGTCCTTGCTGACTGGATGGGATAATGCCCATGCTCCCAGGAGTGTACTGCCAGATGGTTTGCTGTTTCCTTTGTGATTTACTTTTTTTGTTTTTAACCAGAAATCATGTGTGAGTAACAAAACATTACAAGACTAGGCTTTCTGTCTATTTCTTATTGACGATTGACTTTGGAATTGTTTATATATTCTTCTCCATTAGCTGTATGTTGCAATAGTCCTCCCCCTACTCTGTCGTTTTTTTCACATTCTTGATGTCCTTTTTGTTACTGGGCAGAATTCTTCATTTTAACTAGCTGAAGAGTATTTTTCTTTGGACTATGACTTAAGCCTTTTGTGTCTTGTTTAGGAAATGCTTAATACCACCGTATTTTTCACCTGTATTTTCTTCTGAACTTTCTTATGGCATTTAGGTTGTTATTCTGCCTAGAATTGTTTTTGCTTGTTCTAGGAGATGTGCAGGTACAATTTCACCTCTTCCAGCATAAAGCTAGCTTAAATTGTCCCTTTCTTCATTTCATTTCATTTCATCTTACTTCAGTTTTCATTTCATATACATATATGATTCCACTTCTGAGTTCTTACTTAGTATCCCTGGATTAATAAAATAATGTCTTAGTTACTGTTGCCCTATAACAAGTTTTGATATATTTTTACGACAACAAAAATGTTTTGGAGAACCCCTTCCGTTGTTCTTTTATTGACTTTCTTATCACTTGCCTAGAATGTTTCTCATAACACATGGTGACTGTGTTTCAGAAATCGTTTGGAGAGGGCACTCCCTCTCTCCTCCTCCCCATGGCTACCCATAGTGCTTAGGGCTGTCCATGTTTAGTGCGGTCCTGGCTTCTGGTCTCTAGATGGTTGTGCCCCATGTCGGGTCACCCTCTCCACTCTCACGCTGTAGACATTGTACAGTCCGGCGGTTGCCCCCACTGTTCCCTTCCCCAGCAGTGGCACTACAGCTTAGGATTGTCATTCCAAAAATCCAGAAACTACCATGTGAACCTTTTCCCTCATCCCTGATGTGGCAGCTTACAAAGTCTTTTTGATCTTGCCTGGTAACTATAAAAAGTTTTCACCAAAGACACTACCCCACTCTTCAGCATGAAACTTCTTTCCCTACCAGAAGTATTGCAGTGATTTCCTTTATCCCTGCATCCAGTCCTGCGCCCTTGCCTGAAGCCTGTCTCCAAGTAGCAAGACATACTAGAAATGCACTTTCAGTATCTCCATTTGGGAATCCCTCATTGCTTTCTCACTTCCCCCGATACTGCTCCAAGTCCTTCCTGTGATGTGCACATGGTGTCTAGCTCCTCGTAGCTCCGGCTGTGGCTGAGCGGCAGCCCCCCTGCCTCCTCACAGTCCCCAAGCCCAGGGGCAGGTCACTCTTGTTCCCTCCCTCTTGCTCATGCCTACTTCTCTCTCGGCCGCTTGGGAAAACCTTGTCTTTCCACCTGGGCGTGGTCAGATGAGCTCTTCCGTATGTGCCTGACAGGGCATATTTCTATTCCCCTTCTGATGAATGATAGTATTCCCTGGACCTATTTCTTATGGCACCTAGCATAAGCATAATGAATTACTTTATAATAATCTGTTCAGCATCTGTATCTGCAGTTCATGTAAAGCTTTTTCGGGGCAGAACCTACACCTGTTTGGTTTGCAGTGAGATAGAAAACTGACACCAGCCATCTAAGATAACTGTCTCCTAGCCTTACAGAGATAAGACTGATATTTTCTTCTATCAAAAAATACTGATTGAAAATGGGCCAGCCTAGTGGTAGGGTTAGAAAGTTGCCCACATTCACTATACTTCTCTCTTCAAAAATCATCAAATAAGAGGAAATTTGTACCAAAAAAAAAAAAATTGTAAGAAATGAGAGTTCACTTTTTGATTTTTCTCTTCCTCTTCCTTTTCATTTTCTTCCCTTTTCTCCTGCTTTTGTGTGTGTGTTTGTTTGTAAAGAGAGTAAGAGATCTCATAGACAGATGAGGTGGCCATTTGATCCCATGTAAGTATTTATCTAATTCATATATTTATTCAGCACCTAATATATGCCAGGTTCTGCAGTAGGCACCAAGGTAGAGAAATAAACATGGTGCTAGCTTTTTGGCATTTAATAATCCAGTGGGTGGGTAGGTTTACAGCCAGAATTTACTGAACATTTTATATACGCCAAATTCTTTCTAACAATTATATGGGGTTAATAAGTTACTAGTTTTCACATTGGGAAAAGCAAGCCCCAGAAGAGTAATTTGTGCAGGGTCATTCGCCTGAGCAATAACAATGGAACTTGAATTCAAACCATAATCTTAACCGTGGTTCTGTATTGTCTGGAAGAAAAGTAAGCGGTTCCAACAGAGCAAGTACAGTTCCGTGTGTGATAGCTCCTCCCTTTCTCCTGGGGCCGAGTTTGGGCTGGGAAGGGTTTCTGGAGACAGTAGTTTGATGGAGATCTTGAAAGGTGTCAGACAGGAATGGGAGCTTGCAGGGCTGGGGTTATTCCAGATACATGGGACACTGAGAAGGGTTGAAAGAAAGAGCAAACATATTTGGTTGGAGAAACTGAAAAAAAATCGAATGTGCAATGAGCGTCTTCAGTCATTTGTTTCTAGAGACATGGATGAGCTTTCAAAATGTTTGATGCAGAGGATTGGGAGAATAAGATTCATACAGAAAGAAAATTCTCGGTATATGAGCATATCGGTAACGTCCAAGACATGCAGCAAGAAGAGCAGGGGGCATGTGAGGCGGGAGTCAAACAAATCAAGAATAACTGAGTTTTCTGGGCTGAGGATCAGAAAGAAAAGAGCTGCCATTCATTGAAGTGCTAATGACTGGCAGAGGGAAGTCAGTCAGATGCACCTTAAGGTACGGGATATAAATGTTGAACACAAGCCACTCACAAAACTAGGAATTGTTCACCGGAGGTATACACAAGGATCAGAGTTGCCAGTTTTAAATGCATGCATCTACACAGTGAAGCCACTGGTGAGTGGTCACACAGAGCTAGCCAAGCTCAGCTCTGAGAGGCTGCCCTGCAGGAGAGTGAGCGATCTGACCGCAGGATGGAGCCTGGTAGGGAACGCAGAACCCCGTTCTATTGAGACAAGGAGCAAGTTCGAGTTGGCTAAGGGGCACTTCTGGTATTCCAAAGGGCAGGGTGGGGTTTAACGCTCTGGTTCAGCATAAGCCTAAGTTATCCATAGCATGGGATGATTTGTGAATTCCAGCTAAAGTAAATAGTCTGTTACAAGGGTTGGAACTGTAAGGTAACTTGAAGAGATGAAGTCTTAGTGCATTTATTTATCTTCAGTGGTGTTTTTTTGCAAATTGACCTTGAGGATATTAAAGTTCTAGAACTTAAGTATATAGAGCAAATCTGCAGAGCAACTAGAGAAAAGCATCATAGTCCCCTCATAACAAAATGAGTAAAGTCTTCTTGATGAAACACATGAAAATAAGTATGAGAGATTAGGGAGTAATCAGAGATACCCACAGAAGAGCTATTTTTCCCATTTGAGAAAGGAAAGGTTTTGCACATGATCTCAAATGCAGTAAAACAAGCACATTGATGAGGATTTATGGAACTTTTTGGTAATATTAGAGCCTTAAAAACTGTAGATGCTTTTGCCCAATAAATCTACTTCAAGTTTATTAATTTAATTAAGTAAGTCAATAACTAAAATTCTACCAATTCATACCTAAGACATAATCTTAAAAGCAGGAAATATTTTCTATATGAAAACGTCACCCTCCTTGAACATAACTGAAAAAATAGTAGTATTCTCCATGCTCAACTATAAAGCGTTAAGTAATTAGAATATGATTGCAAGTACATATAAATTTTAAAGAAATGCATAGAGAGCCAAAAGTCTGCCTCTGCTGTCGTGATTAATAAGTTCAGTGTTTTAAACTTTAAGTGGTCCTACACAAATAATACATTTTTTTGTTATTTCATCTCTTGAGGAGTATAAAACAAGGCTTATAAAACTGTGACTGGGTTTATAGTATGTAAGTTTTAGTAAGTCTGACAGTGGCGCACAGAAGAGAGAAAAGGGAAACGGAGATCATCTCAGAATAGTTCACTGTTGTTCAGGTTTACTACTTGAAATAGTTACATACTATTAAAATTAAACCCAAAGTAAAAGCAGAAATGAAACAAAGAGGAAAACAGCAGTCTCTGGAATTGAAACTGGGCATATGACAGAAAATAATTGATGAAACCAAGAGCAAAAACTGGTTCTAGATTAATAAAATTGGTGTCTTTAGCTAGACTGATGAAGAAAACAAAAGAAAAGTTATAACCAATTTCAGGAGTGGAAAAGAGATATCATTACACTTGTAGACATCAAAACGGTAAGGAATATAATATAATGAGCACCTTTATTCCATTTAAAAGAAACCAGTTCCTTAAAAGGCACAAATTGCCAGACTGACCCAAGGAGAAAGTAGAATAATATACTACCCATATGTTGATTTAAGAAATTCAGTTCATAATTGAAATTGTCCACACAGCAAGTGTTAGGCCCCACTGGCATTTTTGTTGAGTTATTTTAATTATTAAAGGAACAATGATGATCCTTCACCAGACTCTGAGAAAGCAGACGCGGTACCACTTGCTAATTGCCTGCTTAATTTTACTGGAAGAAAAGAAAGACCAGTGTCCCTCGTTGCAATAGATACGAAACTTCTTAACAAAACATGGGCAGTTAAAATCTATCAGTGTATGAAAAAGGACATTACATCATGGCCAGGTATTATTTATTTCAGGACTTCAAGGTTTGTTTAACATGGAAATCAGTAAGGTGACTAATTTATCATAAGAGGATAAAAGACAAATACCAAATAAACATTTCAATAAATGCAGAGATTGCATCTGACTAAATTATGCAACCCGTCCCTGTTAAGTACTAGTCAGACAAGAGAAGGTAATTTCTAAACCTAAGTAAGGTCATCTGCAAAAAATGATAGCTTACTTTGTATTCATTAGTGAAGTGCTGAATATTTTCCCTCTAAATTCAGAAACACAGGATGTCTGGTTTTGCCATTTTTATTCAGCATTTTACTATAGGTTCTAGTCATTGGAGTAAGAGAAGAACAGTAAATACATTGGAAGGATGGAGGTAAAATTGTCTTTATTTGCAGAGAACATAATTGTGGATGCAGAAAATTATAACAAATCCACAAAAATGTACTAGAACTAAGAAGTGAATTTAGATTACAGGTTAACATCATAAAACTTAATTTATCTTTTCTCAGTGATAAACACTTAGAAAATGGAGTTTTAACTCATATATAGCAATAAAATTAAAAATGTTTAGGGATGTAATGAAATAGGTTCACAACCTATATATACACTGAAACATTGCTGAGGGAAGTTAAATAATACCTAAGAAATACCCCATGTTCGTTGTTTGGAAGGATCCATATTGTTCAGACCCTTTGGGGAGTTACCATTTTTAGTGTTAGAGGAGTTCCAATCAAGTTCCGGCAGGCTCATTTAAAGAAGTTGACAAGTTGATTCCAAAATATATTATCCAGAATAATTTTAGACAAAGTTAGAGTATTTATACTATCTGCTAGCAAAATGTATTATAAAGCTACAATATTTAAGACAGTCTAGTATTGGTACGTGGAAAGGCTTTTAGATTAATTAAACAGTTCAGAAGTAGACCTACACTTAAGTGGTAAATTGATTTTCAGCAAAAGGACCAGGGCAAATCACTGGGGAGAAGTCTTTTTAACAAGTTCTGGTGGAACAAATAGATAACTATACGGAAAATAATGAATGTTGACTTTACCTTACACCACACACAAAAATTAAATAGATCATTGACCTAAACTTATAGTTAAAATTGCAAAATTACTGGAAGAAACCAGAACAGCTTTGTAGCATTTTATTAAGCAAAGATTTCTTTAGACAGACATAAAAAAAAAAAAACGGTAAAAAAAATTATAAATAGCACAATGTGGAACAGCTGGAAATCTGATGTGTCACTGCCACAAATGTAAACTGGTGTGTCCACTGCAAAGGTTTTTATAAAGTGCACCTTTAACATATAACCAGAAGTTCTCTCCTAGGTATCTACTCAACTAAAATGAAAATACATATCACTACACACTTTTACACATCAGCTGTCACAGTAGCATCACTTAAACGGCCTCAAATTGGAGAGAACCCAAATGTCCATATGCTCACAAATGGGTAAAAAAATTTTGTATTATAGAATACTATTCACCAGTGCAGAGAAACTAATTCTCGATACACTGACATGGATGGATTTCAAAAATACTATATATGAAATAAGCCAAAGACAAAAGTTTACATATGATTCCATTCATACGAAATTCCAAAAAAGGCAAAAGTTTATTTTTATTAACCAGAGGTTTGCCTGGACCCCATCATCTGGGCCGGGAATTGACCTTAAAGAGGCATAGAGGACCTTTTTAAGGTGAGGGGAAAGTTCCATATTTTCACAGTGAGTTTGGTTATCTCACCATAGATAAGAACTCACCAGTCTTAAAGTGAGTAAACTTTATTTCAGCTCAGTAAAGCTGGTAGAAAAAATAGTGATAGTCAACATAGAAAATATTTCTTTGCATTCATTTATAAATGTATTGCAGTTTGTCAATAGACTTGAATGAGTTTGTTGAGATTATGCTGTAGTTTATTTAAAATTGTTCTCACTTGGAGAAAGATGTCTGCTAAGGGGAATAAGTAACAAGTTTGGTGGGTCACTATGTTAGTGTTCAAGGAAGGCTTTTTGGTAAAGGGAGATTGGAGCAGACATAGAGGAAGTAAGCTTACTTTGCATGTGCCTTATGCATTTCTTACTGAATTTCGGTCTAGGTGTTTTATAATTTCTGCTGTTATAAATATGATCTTTTTCTTGTCTTATTGCATTGGCTAATATTTGCCCTGAATCAAGTTTTGTTTGTGCCTTCATTTGCCTCAGACTCTCTCATTTTGTTACTTTCTTGTGTCCAGTAACTATACAGTGTATATGTTTTACCCTACAGCTCTTCATTCCCTGCTGTGTTCTCGAGGTGTGATCAGTTAATTCATTTGAATGATTTTTACTGAGACCAATCAGATCATTGCTGTGTATGTTCATCTGTGTTTTTCCTTAGCTCAGTTAGCACCAGAATGTAAGTAGAACCTAAAAAAGACCTGAAGCGGAAACCAAAAATGCAAGTGCAGTTTCAAGGAACATAGTTTCAGTTTTACTGTAGAACAGGTAGTGTATGTTGGCTGGCAGTTTTGAAGGCACCCCTGGTGCGTGACAGTTGGGAGGAATGAAAGATGATACATTCTTAAATTGCACCCACAAATCAAGAGGGAATGTCTGGAAACAGTTGCTTGGACAGGTAGTGTTTCAGAAACAACGTTTTAGTAAGATGTGTTTTCCATTTGAAGAGGAGGGGCTCGCTTAGATTTTATGTCTGTCTTCACTTAGTCAACTCCAGATAAGTGAGGTACTGTATGTGAAGCAGATTTGCGTGGCTTGAGAGCTCAGCTTCGTGTCAGAATAAACCACTACTAGTTCCTGTTCATGGTGTACCAGTAGATGGCAGCAAAATACTTGGCTAAAACCTTCTTCCTGCTTCTTTGTTGCATAGTAAATCAGTATTGTGTTCTTTAGTTAAGAGGTACACAAAGTGATACCCTCGCTTTCTCCAAAGGGATAAAAATGATGTTACCATTCTGTACTTTCACTTTATGTTAAATGTTTCTAGAAATTCGAATAATGTTTACTTTAAAAATGTTACCCTTTAGTTTTTGTTAGTAACTCCTTAACTGAAACATTCGTGCCCCCCAGGAGTATTAATATTTCAACATACAATTTTCTGCTTCATACGTTTCTCTAAGAGAATCCAGCTGTTACAGTATGTTCTAGAACTAAATAACACTTTACTAAACAATGAGTAACTCGGGAGGCACTCTGTGGGAAACAATTCTGATCTTTTTCTCTTTCATAAACAAACCAAAACTTCAGGATGACTTTTACGGGCATTGTAGTCCTTGTGCAGAAGTTGGGTCTGACCAGTTCAGCTTAATACTGAATCACTGCCTTCCAGGAAGTGGTGGGTGCAGTGTGGCATTAGCAGTTCTTGTCCCATTCTGCCCACTGCTCAGGGAGCCAGTGGGATGCCAGCCACAGAAAGCTGACCTTTGGCTTCATGACAAAGCTGGGCAAGTGACAAAAGCATGTGACTTGTGGAGTCACAGAGCAGATAAATCCCCTTTCCCTAAAATGGGTGGGTTTAGGAGATACTATGAAAACTTTTTAAAAATACTGTTCATACAGTGCTGAGTTTTCTCCCAATTTTTCACGTAACGTGTTGCTTAATTCTTATAAACTTGTAAGACCATGTAAAATGAAGAGTCATGTTTTATTTTATGAAAACATGATTTATCAAGATCACTTAACATATATCTTACACACTTTGGAATTTTTACAGACCACAGAAAACTTTTTTTCCTAATGCACCCTAAAACAATGGTCTTCCAGACCATAGAACATCTGTAATTCGGAGCAGCAGATGTTGCTACACATGCTTCTCTTTAAGACCAAGGAAAAGCACAAGAGAAAAATAAAACAAAAGTTTTCAAAAGAGAAAAACATGAACTAATACAGAGATGGGAGAGCTGAGTAGCCAAAGGCAGTTGGTTAAATGAGCAGAGACGAGGGATGCGGTGGTCTGAGCTCTGCATCTTTTTAAACATTTGTAAGTCTTTCTTTTTCCATAAACTCAGGATTGATGGCACTACTAAAATGTATTTCCCATTGAAATGACACTTCATTTAAACTGAGGAAGGAAAGTACATGGTGTTCTTTCTAGAGTTCAGCCCCTTCCCGCTTTGTGAGACTCCATGGTAGCGTGCCTTGTTTTGTCTTAGAGTCTGCTCATGTTTTCATTTTGGTTTTAACTCTAGCTGATCCCACAGTAAAGGACTTAATCGGAGGCTTCACTGCTCTTCATTATGCAGCCATGCATGGCCGGGCCCGGATCGCTCGCTTGATGTTAGAATCTGAATATAGGAGCGACATTATTAACGCGAAAAGCAACGATGGCTGGACTCCCCTGCACGTGGCCGCACACTACGGGAGGGACTCATTTGTCCGACTCCTTCTGGAGTTCAAGGCCGAGGTCGACCCACTCAGTGATAAAGGTACAACGCCGCTTCAGCTCGCCATCATCCGAGAGCGGTCCAGCTGCGTGAAAATCCTCCTGGACCACAACGCCAACATTGACATTCAGAATGGCTTCCTGTTGCGCTATGCCGTGATCAAAAGCAATCACTCCTACTGTCGGATGTTCCTTCAGAGGGGGGCAGACACAAACTTGGGGCGCTTAGAAGATGGGCAGACTCCTTTACACTTGTCTGCCCTGCGGGATGACGTGCTGTGTGCACGGATGTTGTATAACTATGGCGCGGACACGAACACAAGGAACTATGAAGGCCAGACCCCACTGGCTGTCTCCATAAGTATTTCCGGAAGTAGTCGGCCGTGTTTGGATTTCTTACAAGAAGTTACAAGTACGTAATAGAATTACTATTTTTTTTTTGCATCTTTTCTTTTTTTAACTTAAATCTGAGGAGCTTAAGGTGTTTTATAACATGAAATGACTGTACTTTATCATTCCTATAAGTCCTGCTTGATAAGTAATGGCCATATTCATCAAAAAAATTTTTTTAAAGGTTCTAAATTCAATTGTGTTACCAAAAGCAATATCATAGGCAGTAAAGATGAGAGGAAAAAGCAGGGAAAAGGATAGAGGATTTTCAAAGCGAACAAAGATTTATGGTAGCAGAGGCAATTCCTGCTGATCAAAAAATAGTCATCCTAGGAGTCTATAGACTTCAGATTAAGGAATTAGAGAATTTTGGAGTTTAGATTCCTCAAGTGTGGGAATGTTGTAGAATGTGTGCTTTGTAGCTGTGTTTTAATTACAGCTTTTCTGCTTCATGTGAACCCACATGACGTAGAATGACAGTATTATTTATTTAGGTATCCTAGTAATAGAAGTTCAGGATACTAGAAAATACTTCCCGTCAGTGGGGAATGTGGCCCTACTGTCCTTGGGTGGACCATGTGGTTTCCATTCTTATCTGAACTGTTTTTTGTGTAGGTTTTTGTTTTGTTATTATTTTGAGGCCCTGCAAGTGTCTGACCTGCCTTATGTAGTGGACAAGGATTAGTTTGTATGGACTTAGCTGCCTTCTCTTGATTAGCTTTTTTGTGACTCCTCGGGTACATGTCCCAGAGGCTAACGTCCAAAACACAAAGCTGAAGTCTATAAACTACACTGATTTTGCCTTCTGCTGTCCTTTCTAATAAGTGCTTTTTTTCCTCACTGATCTCAAACTTCTATTTGCTATTGTAGAAGACATCTTTATTTTTTTTAAATGGGAAAAAATAAAAATTCATAACAAAGTAATAGAATAACAATAGTTAATACCTTGCATATTGTCATCTTTAAAGTAGTTAGAGTACAAGATAAGGGCATAAAAAATTTTCCAACCAATATTAGCACAAACCTTCCTTTTCAGTGAACTAAGAGATACTAGTAGTATAACTAACTTGCATTTTTTTTCCTTCTCCCTTCCTTCCTTTTCTCTTTTCCCTGCCCTAGCCTTTTTCCTTTCGAACAGTTTCTTCCCATTTCATAACATCTGTCATACCTTTTACACCTTATTTACGCTTTCAGTTTTGTAGAAGACATGCTCACACCCTGGGTTCCAGGTACCAGCAGGCATGGAATTTACTTGACCTGCTTGTAAACAGTCCACGCTGCCCTTTGAATTCAGCTTTTGCTTTATGATTAAATGCAATGTAACTTGAATTTTCTGTATGTATAATGAGAGGGAGTTGAAGTTACCCCCACTAATGTATTCAGAGGAAAGCACGAAAAGAAATCACACTCAGGTGAAACTCGGCGCAGACCAGAACTTCGCGTTTTGACAGGCGTGTTGTCTCCATGCTATCCAGCATGGTAGCAGTTGGCCCCACATGGCTTTTGAGCACTAGTTATGTGGCTAACGTAACTGAGGGAACTGAATTTTAAATTTTATTTAATTGTAATTAATTTAACTTTAAGTGACTGTAAGTGCTAATGACTTTGTTTTGGTCTGCACAGACCTGCTTCCCGTGGGAAAGGTTTTGGGGCTCTCGGGCAAAGGTGTGCTTTCAGGAAGCTTTTGGAGCACACACAGCCGAAAACCAGCAATGGGGTGCTACAGCTGCTGGTTGCCTTTTGTTTTCAATATTATTATTCTAATTTTTGGATGAGAAATTTGTGGTTAAAGTAGTATAATTGCCCTTAGAAAGCAAGTTACATACGTAAACGCCTCAGTCTCCTTTGTAAAACATTTTGCTCAGTGGTTAATGGTGTAGACTGGAGCTAAGCTGCTCAAGTTCCAGCCTGCACTCCCATCACATGTTAGCTGTGACCTTGGCCAGGTTACCTAACCTCACCGTGCCTCAGTGTCCTCCTCTTAAAATTAGGAAAATGATAATGTCTATCCTTTAGGCTTGTTAGGAAGATTAAATGAGTTAATATTCATATCATACTTATAATAGTGCCTGGCACATTTTAAATGCTATGTAAGTGATTTTCAGAATAGGATATGTAACTAATAAAGTGAGGGTGGATGAACCAACAAGGACTGGCTTCCCACCAACTGACTCAATCCTTTAGATTTTTATTCTCCCTGAGCTGCCTGTTTTCAACCCTGTCGAGACTGCGTGGGGAAACACGCCGCCTTGCCTGGGAGGGAATGCTGGGTAGGTGCCTAAAATGAGGGGCAGGTAGAACCATCATCTGGGCCGAGCGGGACGTGTGACTTCTCTGCTGCGCACGCAGCAGAACCCTGCACCCAGCAGGTCCTGAGTGGACACTGGGTGCCTGTGTGGCTGGTAGTTCAGAGAGCATCGCCTCAGATCTGTGAGCGCCTCCAGCTCCTGAGGCCACTGCTGTCCGGAGCTCCAGGCACCAAGCTGTTGGCTTCTGGTCCGGGAACTCAGACTGCTACAGTACAGGGGCAGCAGAGGTTC
Organism: Chinchilla lanigera; assembly: GCF_000276665.1. NCBI lineage: Eukaryota > Metazoa > Chordata > Mammalia > Rodentia > Chinchillidae > Chinchilla > Chinchilla lanigera. The sequence continues at coordinate 27,634,652 of NW_004955416.1, forward strand.
CGCATGGTGGTCTTTATTTAGGGCCATCCTACTAATGTATTGGTTGGCCCATGTATGCAAGTTTGCATCCTTTCAACTAGAAGCAGATTATTTAAATTGGAAGAAACCCCAAAAACTGTAATCCTGGACTACAGCTTTTTGGAGAAGTTGCCATAAAACTCTGCATAAAACATTGCATAAAAACAGCAGTTCAACTTGCGTGGTAATAAAGTAGTGTCTTCCTTAATCAAGTGATGTCTTTGGGTGCTGTATTTGCAGTGAGTGGAGGGAGAGGCCCCAGGGCTGCTGCTGTCACGGTTCACCCACACCCGGACCGAGCTGTTCAGCGGACCTGGGGACCCCCACCTCCTGCCGCACTGGAGGGCTCCCTGGTGGCCCCTGCAGAGAGCTGGCCAGCGAAGGAGCAGCTTCTCTGTAGCCAGGAGCGAGAAGCGCTGCTTAGACTGGCAGAGAGCCTCCCGAGGAGAGTGAGCGGCTCCTCGGTGGTTAGTTAGCAGTGTTTATGAGAAGTCAGTTTTTGTTTTTAGCTTTCCTTTGCGCTCCAGAAAGAAAACGGGGTGTGATGAGTGGAACAAATGAACAGAGGGGAAACAGAACAGTGGAGATGTGTGGCCGGTGACACATGGTAAACGTGGTGTGGACAGAGAGTCTCACGCAGTCCATCGTGCACTGAGCTCCCAGGGTAAGGAGATAAAGGGCCCGTTGTGCCAGGGCACAGAGTAGGCCTAGGCTGCGACAAGCAGGGTGCTTAGGGCACAAGCTTATGCGGACAGTTATTCTCAGGGCCACGCGGGTGCACACAGGAAAAGCCGAGCAATGATGCATGCTGCTTACACCAAGGACGGGCAGGAGCTCGGAGGACCCTGGATGTTCCGGCATGTGGGAACGGGTTACGGTTCTCCAGTTAGAAGTGGGGCACAGAAACTATAGGAATGTTTGCCTAGTTCCGAAAAGAAATGGCCCATTTATGCATAAGATATGGGCATAAGAGCAAGAACACATTACAGAGGTACAATTTTATGATTGTCTGAAAAAACTATCAGTAGAGTTAATTTGAGGATACGGTTAAAATAATAATATGCAGCATGAGAAATCGGATTGTAATTTCGTGGGTTTTTTTTTTTCCCCCTGCTTCTAATCACCTCCCTGCCCCACAGCATAAACTCGCCTAGTCAATTAATGGAGCAAGGAGTTATTCAGAATATAAAGTCTTTTAAGAAAGGGAAGCCAGGTATGGTCATGTACACCTGTAATCTCGGCACTTGGGAGGCTAAGGCAGGAGGATCGCTATGAGTTCAAAGCCAGCCTGAATTACATAGTGAAACCCTGTCCAAAAAGAAAAAAAAAAAGAAATCCCCCAAGAAAGCTGGATCTCAAGCAGTGACTAGCAAGAACTTTTAATCTTATACAAAAAGATGACATTTGAATGATTTGATGCCCGGAATTTTGTTCAGAAAAGTAGTTAAAGATCTTAGAGTTCAGTAATAAAGCACAAATCACAGACAGGGCAAAGCAGGAACTGTGCTTCAAACAGCCACTTCTGTGGGTGATAGAGAAGGAGAGAAAGAGCTGGTAGCCTGCATTTCCTTATACAGACACTGTGAAAGTTGGAGGAAAGTTTCCCAAATCACAGTCTAGTCACAGCAGAGATAGCAGTAAAAAGGAAGGTGCCCCACTGAGGGTGCCCCTTGAAAGAAGACAGCTTCCATGTCCGATGGGCAAGATTATTTGCAAAAGGTCCCACAGTGTGCGTTCTGTATGGGAAATCTGTTCATATCAGAAGGCAAAGTAGAGTCAGAATTGGTACAATCACTTAGGGACATGACTTCAAAGGGTCCAGTGGTCACCCATCCTCACTGTGCCAGTGGCATTTGTATCTGAACTGTATCTGGGATACTCTGCCTCTTACAGCTGCTGCTTAGGGCACTAGTCAAAGTTCTACTGTTACTCCCTCATATTTTCATGAGGTTCAGATTGATAATCATAGCTATTTCAAATTCCCTGGCCGGTGATTGCAACATCTATGTTGTATTGGAGTCTTGTTCTGATGATCATCTCTAGAATTTCTCATGCCTTTTAGGGTGGCTTGGAATTTTTCATTGAAACTAGATGTGATACAGAGGGCAATAGGAACTAAGGTAGACAAACCTTGAATCTGAGTTTGTCCCTCTTTTTCTTTTTTCTTTTTTGTGGTATTGGGGATTGAACCCAGAATCTTGCTGCTTGGTGAGCACTCTATCACTGAGCTATGTTCCCAGCCCTATTTATTTTGAGACATGGTCTGGCTAATTGCCCAGGCTGGACTTGAACTTGAGATCCTCCTATCTCAGCCTCCCGAGTAGCTGGGATTACAGGCATGTACCACCACTCCCTGCGTAATGTAAAGGCTTCCTAGTAATCTGGCTAGGAACTCAGCTGTGTGTAATGTTTGTTGCAACTGTAGATGCCAGTACGTTCGCATTCCTCCGGTGTCCTTGTTTTTGCCCCACCACGCTTTTGACTTTGGGCTTCCTTAAGTGCTCTTCCTCTGATGGGTCTGTGTCTGGCAGCTCTTCCTGATTCAATCCACTGTTACTACGCTGGAGTGCAGTCGCTGCAGTTGAAGGTGTGTTAGAGTGAGCAGTCTCCAGTCTTCCTATTAAAGCTCAGTCTTTGTCTCTGGGCTGTGACCTTCACTAGTCTTTCTTATCTATTTTTTCCCAAAACTTCGTTGTCAGACAGGGAGGCCAGAGGGGGCTGAAATCAGAGAAATGTCCGCTGGGCTAAGGCTCTGGCAAAGTCCTTTCATTGGAGAGCAGGCTGTTACGGAGAAACTTTGGGAGTCCTTCTGGTTGGTTCCTGGAAGTGAAATCTCAGATGAGCAAGGGCTTCCTGAGACCATGACACTCTCATTCTTACTGGTCCATACACAGACTTCACCTTAAAGTGTCCCTACCAGCCTGGCTCGGTGGCTCTGCTCCAGATAAACAGCTCTCAGCTGTGGCCCCCTGCTTTTATCTCTGCAGAGCTTTTGGAAGGTTTACTAGCAGATCCAAGAAAAGGCATTGATTTTGTGTGTGTTCATGTTTTTCTTCTTTAAAGATGGGAACAACTTCAAAGTTCTTTACATGTTGGAGCAGAAAATGGAAGTCTGTTTCATTTTATCATTTTTACTGAAAATGTGGAAAGCACATCCTGTCCATAGTCCTTTGAGCTGAGTAATGTTTTGACCACTGTGATCAGAGGCACATGTCCACCGTAGATCATCCCCACAGTCCCTCAGCTGCGGCTGTCTTAGAATTGCCGTTAAGTCAGCAGAATAGGTTGCTGGAGAGAGTGCCTAATAGGCTCACATCTAACTTGGCTAATTACATTGGACAAATGCTTTCCCCTCATCTTCTGCCCCATGGAGCTGTTCTTAGAAAGGGAAGAATTGGACCATAGTCCTCAAGATCCCTTTTTAAAATTCTTGCCAGTAATCACCTCTAAGAACAATGATTTTCTGCTGCTTGTGATTTAAAACAAAACAAAACGAAACACTTCTTCTTTTTTTAGTTTTACATACAACTGTATATTTCGCAGTCTGAACTTACAGGAGCCCTCCAGGCTGTTCTAAGGTCCCTATTTCGGAGTGTTCTTTGCCTTTTTCACTGTGATGCCCTTTGCACTGTGAGATGATGTAAAGCCGTGCAGAGGGCACGCTGCTGGAGTGTGAGCGTGAATCCAGGCAGCGGCCCCGATGTTGGGTGCCCTTAATGGAAAGTGCTCTAGTCCTGTGAAACTTGTATTTGCCGAGATTTCTAGTATTTGAGGACCCTTCTGAAATCAGTACAGATAGTAATAAAACTGGCTTGTGATACCGGGTAATGAAATTAGTCCACATTTGGAAGATACACATAACCTGATGAGCCATGTTTTCTCAGTGACTAATTTGCAATCTTACAGAATCACATACGGGTAAAAAAAATCCAAATAGACCAGTGGATTCTGATCGAAAAGAGTCCAGAAGTTCATCAGTTTGATTTCAGACTCTATTACAGTGAACCTTTAAGAAACCACTACTTACCTAGTTTTCATAGAATATCGTAAAAGATTCACAGTCATCTGAAAAAAGCTATTAAACTGTTCCTTCCCTTTCCAACTCTGTGTCTGAGTCAGCTGGGTTTTCTTCAGGTAGTCCGGCTGAGACAGCGTATTGCAACAGACGAAGTGCAGAAGCAGATCTGTGAAACCAGACATGGAAGGAGATTCACGAAACTGTGAACAGTGCCATTCTTCTCACAGTCTGTTTCAGAGAGCAGCTCTGTTTTTTTTATGAAAATTTGTTTCACCTGAGGAATTTATTAGTTATTTTTTAAATGAATCAGTAAATGTTTCTGAAATTTCTGAGTTCTCTAAAATGGTAAATATAGACCGATACAACTCGCATACTAAGACTTTTTTGAGGTCTTCCCATTTTAAAGGTACAAAGGGGTCCTTAAACTAAAAAAATTGAAGCCTACCAAAATACAGTTTTTGCATTTTTAAGGGTGTCCTCCTATACGCCAAGTATTTTAGGATTTGATGACTAACTTGTTTCTGCTTAAAGTTAAATTTTGTGGGTAATGTGAAATGTTTTAATATTCGATTGCTTTCCATAGATATTTAAATAGTTAAAATGGCTAAAAAAGCTATTTAAGTAGTTTAATAGCCTGGCATATGCTAGCATATTTACCTCCTCGGATCCCTAGAGATTGGTGATTCCTGAACTTTTATCTACAAAATTATGGCTCTCCAGATATTGTGGAGTGAAATACACTTGATTCACATAGCTGGGAAGACTAGTTAGTACCTTGGGTCCTAAAGGCTAGTTTTCAGGTGGAGGGTCACAAAACAGAAGTGCCAAATGCTTGAATAAATAAACCACTGAACTTTTATTGTGTATTTATTTGCTTATTTTACGAGTGTCAACAGCTAACTTCGATAGCTTGCTTTCACACAGCACCTTCTATCCCTTATGGTCTAGATTATTCTTAGGGCAGAGAAAGTTGAGATAAGGCAGTGATCTGTGTTCTAGAAGATACCATTCAAAGACTGGAAGCAACTGTTAGTATGCTTTAGTGATGGGTGAAAGGTAGGACTGGGTTGCGTTTTGATTTGTATGCTTTAAGGAGTTGACTGACTCATTTCTAAAAGAAAAAGATTAAGTAGATGGGAACTGAAGTTGTGTAAACTGTTTCACAGGAGACTTCATCTGTCAAGTACTTAAGCTAGTGACTTTCTGGAACATCAGTCACAGATGTTTAAAAATACTACTTTATAAATATTACAGTAACCGGAAATACGTTTTTGTTTGGATTTCGGCAATAGTTAAGTACTATACTTTTGCAAAAACAAAAGTAGTGTGTTTGCAGAAGTAAAATTCTGAAAACAAGATTTCAAATGTAAACAAAACAAAACTTTAAGGCTGGGAATGCAGTTCAGTGGTACAGCACTTACTTGGCATGCACAAAGCCCTGGGTTAAATCCCCAGCAAAAACAACAACAAAAAAATCTTTTAAAAAGGACTAATAAAAATCATGGACCCTCTGTTTTAAGAAAAGGAAGTAGCCGTGGCTTTCTGAGCTAAATCCATTAGAATAACAGGTATGTGAGAAGGTGATCACAAAATTCCTCTGCATCAAGTGCCCTTATCTGCTGGTTTCTCTCCAGTAATTTCTTTGATGTTTTTGTAGAATGATTTATCAGAACTGTATTTTATAGCGTAACTGTGCAGATATGTATAGCACATTTTAACTAAGTTTTTTTTTTATTATTTTTTAATAAACTTGAGGGATTTTTTTTTTTTTTTTGCCAGATTCACCACTCTTAACTATTAAGAATTACTTTTAAAAATAAATGCTGCAGCATACTGTGCCTCCCTGGCAAGCACAAGGTCCTGGGTTCAATTCCCAGTACCCAAAAACAAAAATAAAACTACAATTTTAAGTCAAATTATACCATATTTTAAGGTTTTTTGACACAGAAAATAACTTACTCTGCAGTTTTTCAGTGTTTGTATTATTACGTTTTTGTTTTCGTTTCTGTTTTTTTCAGTACTGGAGATTGAGTTCAGTACTAGAGATTGAATGCAAGGCCTTTGCACTGAGGTATATCACCAGCAAACCATTTTGTTTTGTTTTGTTTTGTTTTGTGACAGGATCTTACTAAATTGCCCAAGCTTGACTCAAACCTGTGATTCTCTTGCCTCGGCCTCCCAGAATGCAAGGATTACAGATAGGTACCCGTACATCTGACTTTACTTTCTATTTGTAATGTTGGCTTCTAGAAATTTCTTGTCATTTGTTACTAAGCCCTCTATAGTTTTGTTTAGTACAAGTGAAAAATATAGGTCAAAGCTCATTGGCCTATGAAAAAAAATAACAAATGTCAGAACGCTAATATTGTGTACATTCTGATTCTAAATGAGTATCATTTTCATTTTAAGGAAAGGTGGAGCCTGGTCCTACAAATAGGATTTGTTTCACACATTTCATACTAAGTCTCAGTGAACGGAGTTCAGAGGGAAGAACAAAGGCATATAGTGTGTTTATGGTAGGTTTTTAAAATGGGAAGCCAAGAAAAAAGAGTCAGGCACTGGGAGACGTTCCTCCGAAGGAGAGGTTCTTGAAGGAACATTGGTCAGATTGGGCATAATCTCGAGGAGGCCAAGTCTTCATTTTTTCACATGCTGCCCTCCACCTCCGTTTCCTGTGCCCCAGAAACACCCATGTTGTTCACTTTGGCAGTTTAACAATGTTTTCTCTCTCCGTTTACCTTTATGCCTCCAGATATTTTTATCCAAATAAATAAATCGGTCCTATGATACATGTGGTAATGGCAGTGTCAAAGGGTGATGGTGTCACCTATTTAATTTTCTAAAATACGCAGCTACCACTAGTTTTGTAACTTGCACTAAACTGGACCCTTTAAAGCCTGATTTCGTATTTCATACCAGCCCCATTATTACTAATGATGGGCCTCTTACAGAATAGAAAGACTAAGAACCCTTTGAACTGTTATGTAATTCCATTGTAGTTCATTAGTCTGAATACCCTGTAGCTTTTCTGCACCCCCAAAGTGTTGATTATTTCTTAAATCATACTCTTCTGGGACATGTTTCTTACCTTCCCTTGCTGTAATCTATGGGCGAGGTACGAACGATTTTCTAAGATGCCTAGGAAAGCATTTGTCTTGATGGTTCTGCTGCATTGCCTGTGCTCTTTCTCACCTTTCTCTCCCTTGCTTCTTCCTCCTCCTCTTCCCATGCTTCCTTACTCTTCAGTAGGCCGTCCGATATGCAGTGGGTGTTCACTAAGTACTCTTAAGAGATCTGTTGACAAGATACTCTTTTAACCGTAATCTGCTATTCCTGAAAAAAAGACTCCTGTTATAGTCTTAAGAATAATAGTAATTATAGTGCGTCATCTTATTACTCTCTGTCGTTTAACCTGCTGTTGATTCAACAATGCTGATATATGGCAAGATGAGTTAATATTCTATATATAGAGACCCTGTAATTATGCTCCTCTGTTCATTAATGCACATCTTTTTATGAAGTTAAAAGTCTTCACATCTCTGCCTGATTCACGTCATGTGGTAATTTCTGAAATAGGGTTTCCATCAACTTGCCCAGGACTGTTTCCCAGTAATGGATTGCCACTGGCCCCTTCACTGCTCTGCCTCAGGTAGTTCTCTTTCTCTCTCTGCATCAGGAAGATGAAGATTTTACCTTGCAGGGAAGGGGACTTCTGCTTTCCTGGGAACAAGAAGCAGACATTGCCGGGCATGGCGGCGCATGTAATCCCAGCATTCTAGCAGGCCAAGGAAGGAGCATCACAAGTTTGAGCCCCACCTGGGCGACTTAGTGACCTCCGTCATCACTGTCTCAAAGTAGAGAGTGAGAAAAGGGGGTGGGTACAGGTCAGTGTAAAGGCTTTGAGTCTAGTCCCCAATACGGGGCAAAAAAAGTAGCAAACATTATCCTTACAAATATTTAAAAATTAATGTGTTAAAATTTACTTACCAACTGCTACTGTGTGCTTGGTGTTATTCTCAGCACTTTACCAAAATTAGGCTTTTTTAACACTCGCAAAGCTTTTGAGACGGGTGCTGTTACTATGAGGAAACGGAAGCAGGAGACTAAATACTTCCCCCAAGATCACGTAGAGTGTAGGTGATAAGGTCAGGAGCCAGGAGCTAGACCCGTGTAGTCTGGCTGCGGGCTTGAGGCTTTTAACCATACGCTTGTGTCTCCACCATGAAAGGTAATTCTGCAGACAGGAGTTACGCATGGTCAGGGACTCTTTGGGAGATAACATTCTCCCAAAATATTAATAGATGCCCCAGCACACTGCTTAAAAGAAAAATAATAGTAAATTGAGCAAAACGTTGCAATCTGTTTAGGCCCAGAATGTCTGTGGAGTAAAGCAGTTCCGGTATATTCGGCCTTGACAGGCCTGATTGAGCCCCCAGCCAGCTGCTGTCAGAGCCTCCCCAGCCACCTGAGTGAGCCACCTTGCAAGGGGAGAGGCCCCAGGTGAGATGCTCCAGAAAGCCGTAAAGAGCACAAAAGTAAAATAATTGACAAATGCTTTAAACCATTAAATGATACGAGAAGCCACTGAATACTAATGGTAAGAGTGTTAGTATAATGATGTTGGAGTTACTACCATCCCTGCCAGTTTATTTATCTGTGTTTGCCTTTCCCAGTAACTTAGTGAAGAATGTCCAGCCACACTGCAAAGAGCGAGGGGGATGGAAATACTGTGGTCCTCTCTGTCAGGAGCTGTCTGCCGCAAAACCCAACTATCAGAAGATCCCCCCATACATAACCGTCTCAGTCCCTTTTATTTTACCTTAGCTAAACAAATTCCATTCTTTTTTTACCATCTTGTTGATAATGTTTTCATTTAAGTCTGCATGTATACTTACGTATGTCAACTTTATCCTCTCCTTGTCTTTGCCTGAATATATTGTGGTTCGTTTCACTAAAATTGTACTTTAAAAGAACCTGCCTCCTATTAGAAGAATAAGATTCTTTACTTTAAAAAAAATAAGATTCATATCTAACTCATATTCTGGATTACATTACTATGGGCATTTACTGATAAAGGATGGTAATTTATTCCCTTCCTAAAGGTAGCCCAGCAGATAATGAGAAATATTCAGAACAAGTTAGGAATGACTTGCTGTTGACATAGGTGTGAGTCGACTGCTTTATACTTTAAGAGAAGCCTATTAAGTATTAATTTGTTCAACTAATATTTGTTGAGTACTGTGTCAGGTGTTGGGTTTACATTGGCAGATGGAGTCAGAAATGGTCCTGCCCTCGTGGACCGTGCTGTCATAAGTGAGGAAGGTAGGCACTGATATGTACGCACCAAACTTGTAAATGTAAAACTCAACTTCAGTAGTGGTGAGCGCCATAAAGGAAGGGAGCTCTGTGGGTATGTGAAGAGGAGTCTGACCTCGTCTTCTCCCATAAAGTCTTGGCAGAGACCCGAAGATAGAGGTGACATAATCTTACCCAGAGACTCAAGAGTGCGTGTGTCACATCCACGCGTGGATCCTTGTGCAGACATCTGTGGACACATCGCGCTAGCTGACTGGCATTTCCAAGGGAATGCTCACTTAATTTTAAGTAGTGGTGATCAGTATAAACAAGTACCTTTCAAGGAAAGGATACAGTACTGAGTTCAGCAGTGGTTCTTCAGGTATGCCTGGTAAACCTTTGTGTCCCCTTCCATGATATCTGTGAAATCAAAATGATTTCTGTAGTAGTAGTAAGACGTTATTTGGGCTTTTCACATGCCTTCTCGCTTGGAGTTTTCCAGAGGCTGGGTGGTGTGATTTCACCTTAACAGACTGAATGTAGAAGCATATAGGAAAATTCAGCTATGATTTATTTAAGCCAGACATTGAAAAGCATTGCAAAAGCATGAAAGAACGTCATTCCTCTCACCATTTCTTCGTTTTCTTTTGGAAAATGTGTTTTCATAATGTTATCATTTTCACTTGTAATGAGTCTATTTTTATTCTAAATGAATATGGATCTCTAAAATTTCTGTTTTTATTTCTGATAGGGTAATTATCTAGATATAGCCCACATCAAAGTTCTTTTGGGCCCTCAATCAATTTTAAAAGTGTAAAGGGATTTTTGAGACCTTAGAGCCACTGAAATACAGCATCTACTTGGCTTTAAGCACGTTACTTAATCTCTCTGAGGCTGTCATTGAAATGGGGATGATGATCAAAGTACTTCCTTCATAAAAGGATTACGGGAGTTAATATATGTCAAGAGCTTACAACAATAAGTGGTACAGTGTCAACATTCAGTATATGTTAGTTCCTGTGATTGTTACCGTTCACCAGAAGAGCACAGTGTCTGTGAATCCAAACACGATTGAAGCTTTTTGCTTGTGTTTGTGGCCATCTATTATTTTAATGTAAAACAAAGTTTTTAAAAAGAAAGAAATTGGACCTTACTATTTTTCACTTGAGTTGAATGATAGGAGGACTTAGAGGCAGGGGGCAGGCGCGTAAGTCTGGAAGTGGAAATGGAAGCATCAGACTTCCTGCAGTGCTGTATCACATTCCCTCTGCGTCCCTCTCAGCCCTCTCCTCACAACCAGGGCTTTCCTTTGTCCAGAGTGACCGCGAACAGGTGGGAGGTGTTCTTTAGAAAGCTTCACTAAAATTGGGGTAGGTGTTGAGGCTGTAGCATCCAGATGCAGCACCAAAATGACACACAGTAGAGCATCTTCAGCCCATACTTTTCAGGTGGAGAAACTGAGGCCCTGAAGAGTAATTGGCCCACAGAAGCTCCCCGGCATAGTAGAGGCCTGGTCAGGACAAGACCGAACTCTGATTTGGAATGGAAAGAATATCAAGTTTAGCATCAGAAGAACTGGTGTTAGTCTCACACTAAGACTTTATTGTTTGTCAGACATGCTGAGCAATGTATTAAGTCTCTGAGACTGAGTATCCTTCTTTATAAAGTGGAGGTAGGAGTATCTGCCGTATTATAGAGGCTTGTGGAAAGGACCAGCCAAGGGGTCACACAGAGGTACTGAGTATACTTTGTTTAGGTAGTGTCCTTCCAGTCTTTGGCATGTAGTCCATACAGGGCACTTTACGGTGAAACGGTTCTTTCTGAAACCTCAAAGCCTGCCTTAACTGTTCTACTTTTTAGCTTTGTAACATTTTCTTTTTTCTTTTTTAGGACAGCCCAGAAACTTGCAGGACCTGTGCCGAATTAAAATTCGACAGTGTATAGGCCTTCAAAATCTAAAGCTACTTGATGAACTACCAATTGCCAAGGTCATGAAAGACTACTTAAAACACAAATTTGATGATATCTGATACACCAGGACTCTAAGCAAGTTATATTCCAGATACTTAAAAGGCTTTTGGCCTTGCACAAAGTATATCCTATGCAATTTCTGATTTGCTGTGAAGTCAGAAAGCAGGTATACACTTTTAGGTTTTTTTGTTTGTTTGGTTGGTTTTCATTGTAGGGGAGGGATTTTTTATATATATAAACACACACACCACATGCTTGAAGGTCTTAATTTGGTTTCTTGGTCCAAGTTTAAAAGGTCCAAGCTTTCTATACAATACTGCATTTAGAAAAATTGTTTTTCCTAAATGACACAAGCAGATTTGGAGTGAAGAATTTACCCTTTCCAAATTTATAGTTTCATTGGTGAGCATGGTACTAGAAACCAGAATGCGCGCTACAATTTGAAGGTCCAGTTTCACCCAGGGGGTCCTGGGTAATACTGGAAAATGCCCCAAAAAAGATTTAAAGTAACGCTGGCACCTCGTTTACTTTTAATGAATACAAATTGACTATTGCAAACTGTTCTTTTTTCCTAATTAAAGTAACTTTCAGAGACAGAAATCCAGTACCTCTGCTTTCCTTTGGGTGTGCTCTTGTTTTTAACTTAGTTTTTTTAACAACTGTAGGACACTACCCTGAGACACTGTGTCTCAGCTTTTGTCTGTAGTTGAATTGTGCTTTAAAAAAAAAAATGGGAAAGAAAATAACTGTATAAAGCCAGTATATTCTGTTTTTGAAACAGCACCTCTAGTGCAATACTTTTTCTGGTGTATTCTATCCATTACTCTACTCTGTGTTTGTCATTCCACAGCTGGCTTTGACATGCCTGTGAAAACAGGAACCGCCACTTTAATTTTCATTGCAGACTTGTAGTATGTCAGTTGCAATTCCATTGTAAGCTTTATTTTTTAAATTTCACTTTAAGTAGCAAATTTTATCTCCTGGTGGTAGAATATCCCCAAAAAAATAGCCCAAACTACTGTTAAACCATTTGGTTTTAATGCTTAAATTGGGGGTGGTTTTTTTCTTCCTGGTTTTTAAATAAAAATATTTTAAGGGTAAATCTCTAAATGGGTGCACATTTGTAAGTCTGGCTAATTCTTAATATGCTAATTGAACATTTCCTGCTATTTTAAAGTTCTGTACAGTGAAGCTTTTAAGAACAGTTGTTCTGTTTTCTGGGGAGCTGGGGCATATGTGTGCAGAGTGAGCATGGAGATGATACGGTAACGGTGGGAGTGTCCCAGCGACACAAGGTGTCTGGGATGATGCCCTCAGGAAGGAGTTCTCTGCTTCATTTGTCATTACGTGGGTTTAAGAGGAACCTTTTTAAATGTCCCAGAATCATTCTCTGTGCTTTGGGAAACTTCATAATATTTACACGCTGTTAATAAATTTGTTAACTGAAGTTTACAAGATGAAGGGCTTCTCTTGTCTGAATTTCTAATTTTAAGTCATAAAGTATAAGAATCTTCTTCCTAGAAGTAAAACGAAGCAGAATTAGGAGTCTGCTGTGGCTTTACCCTTCGCAGAGCTGGCAGTGCTGTTTGTTCAGCACCAAGTTTGTTCTTGCTTCTGCAGAGTAGCCCCGGCGTCACAGTATCTGAGCTGCTTGTGCCTGGGCAGCGTGCAGGTTTCTGACGAACGGACAGCTACAGACAAAAAGGAGTATTCGGGGAGTTGCTAACCGGGCCCGTTGACTCCTCGCAGGCAGCCCGTTAGCACGTGGCCAGTGCTGTGAGCATCCTTAACTGTAGCTGGAGCCTGACGGATAGGAACGGGTAATCCCACCTTTTCCTCATGACTGTGTCTCCAAGAGAGTCCCTAGTGAAGACAGTTGCTAAGCTGTGTTTCTTATCCTTGACTACCCAGCCCAGGGGTGAGGTGCCTTAACAGCGTTGTCGTGTGTCCAGAAATGAACTGAGTGTTCCTTCTGAAACCCCAGGCCCAGGGGGATGAGGAAGCAGGAGGTGCCTGGGCTCCTGCACTCTGAGAAGTGATGTCAATGTTGCATTTGCACAGGACTTAATTCCACACATGTGTGTGTTTATTCAATGAGCTTAGAATGACATTCGCATCTCAGCCGTTCCCAGGTTTCCAAGCTAAGTTAGCCACTGAATTTGAGTCAGGGAATTCCAAGTAAAAAGTTCAGATTAAGGTAAATTCTTTGTTCTGTGTTGCTGCTGTGACTTCAGAAAAAAAAAAAAAAATTATGAGAGCTCTTCGTGGAATTGAAATTTCTATTTAATGAAGAAGTATATAATTCCATTATTTATTTTTTTGAGGTTTGATTTATCTGGAAGCTTAAAAAGAATGTTTTATGTTTGTTAATAAAATCCCAATCACTTATCATATTTAACAGTAACTAAGATGCCTCATAGTTGGTAATGGGGGAATATAGCAGGTCCGCACTTGAATTTGATTGGCAGAGAAGCATTCCATGGCCACAAGATGAGTAGAAAGAATGAATATCTTCAGAAAATCAACTGATTGCCTTTTCCAGACTCTTAACGAAAAAGTTCAGCATATTATCAAATTTGTCCCTGATTCTTGTGTTTCTTTTCAAATTTATTGTTTGAAACTATTGCTAAATCTTTATAAAAATATATTTGGCACATACACCAAAGAAACCAGCTCCTAAAAGATTATGATCATTAGTGAACTGCAAACCTCGTCTTTTGAAAACAAGTCTCTTTTTTTGTAAATATTTGTGTTTATAAAATGTACAGCAGAGTAAGAGTGTTTTTTAGATTATTTAATTCCCATATTTTCTAAACTATTTACTACAGAATAACCCATGCTTGTTAGTTTGGAGGACTTAACTGTTTTATTTTTTAATTCATTATCAGTCATGCTTGGAGCAGCATTTCCGCTAGAGAATTCAGGGCTCTGGCAGTGCACGAGCACACATCCGGAGCACGAGCGAGTCTAGCATGGCTTGTCAGATGCACACCCTGAGAGGCGAGAATGTGTAGCGTAATTATCAGAGTGGACCTTATGAAATTGAGATTCTAACTTCCCTGCAGAATGGCTCATTAGCCCAGGAGGTGATTGGGATAAGGCCCTTTGCCCACAAATTTAGCTTTCATGTAACTCCCAGTGTGTTATATCATAATGTATTTTTGTTCTTCCTTTGTACTGTAAATTTTGCTTTGGGTCAATTTGAATTAAAAAAAAACAAATCTGGTTTAAAAGATTATGTTCGAATTGCATTTTATTTCTAGCCTGTCTTAATTTTTTAAAATATTTCCAGCTATTTGTTGAAAAGAAACAAAACTATCCTGCATCAGCAGCTGGGCTTCCTGGGAAATGGGTAAGAATGGGATACAGAAAACAGCCACTTGTGTTGACATGGGAAGAGCCAATTTTTATTTATTTCTAGTTTTTAAAAATGCATTCTACAAATGCCAACCAGCACCAGACTATCTGTGGAGTCTGGTTCGTGTTTATCACCTTTGTGTGGGGGAACCTTGACCAAAGAAGAAATTTGGACCATGGCATTCTAAACGCAGCACGGTAAATGTGGTCACAGCGTGCAGTTGCAGTAGTCTATGAGCCTTTGGAGCTGGAAGCAGAATAGCAGAGTTTCTCACTTCCTCTCTGTAATATCAGCGCAACTCGATTCAGGAGAAACCTCAACCTCATGCGAATGATGGCGTGCTAAAGAAAGGGAGGAGAGCCTGCTGGACACCCCGCTCAGGCTGGGGATACTTCGGAATTACAGCCTTGCTGCGTACTTGTCCAGGGTTTGGCACAAATGCGGGCCAAGAGTGGGACATTTGAAACAATTTCTGATGGTCAGCCAGGGAGTTCAGATTTGAAAAATAGTTGTGTTCCTTGGAAATCTTAAAGTCATTCCTTTTCCAGTATGATGTAAGAAGTATATTATTTTCTCAGCTGAAAGATAGTTTACAAAAGTGGCTTACTGTAGCTATTGATAAAATAGATTATCTACTTGATAAAAGAAATATTTCCACGTCTCATGCAGTTGGGAATCCAAGGTGAAAGAAAATAGGCTTGTATCATCTGACTGTTTATGTAACTTACCGTAACTCTGTTCCCTTAAGCAGAAGAAATGACACTTTATTTGATGTTAGAGTTTTTGTTAGTTTAAGCACCAATAACGATGTTAAAGTTATTAAAGATGTTAAGTGACCTGTCAGGTCTCTTAAATCTTAATCAGAACAAAGGGTCATCCCGGTAGAGTGGCATAGCCACCAGCTACTTGGGAGGCTGAGACAGGAAGATTGTAAGTTTGTGGCCAGCCTAAGCAAATTACCAAAAATAAAAGGGGAGGAGTAGGGAGGGGGGAGCAGGCTAAAGATGAAATTCAACAGAAGATCTGCTTGCCTATCATACACAAGGGCCTGGGTTCAATTCCCACTACCGCAGTGTCAGCCAGTGTGGTAGCACTGCACCTCAGCACTGCACCTCCATATGTCACAGGGAAATAGTGTTCCATGTTTTGTACTCTGTTTCTTAAAGACAGTGGTGTGTTCCATACATAATCTTCTGGAAGAACTGTGTGACTTTGGCATGTAGCTTACTTTCTGAATCACATTGGAAAAGGCGTTGATTTGTGAATGACCTCTAAGAGAGCATCCCCATCGGACCAAAACCCCGAACCCTGCCCTGTTGCTGCTGTGCTTGGTCTCTCACTACCCTGGCAGGTGTTTAGTACTTACTCAGCTCTACCCAGAGTATCTTGCAGTGCATCTAAATCATCTGTCTTCAAGCAAAACAATTTTTCAATTCTGAAAATCCATAAAGCATCTGAAGTAAAGGAGCTGATTAAAGCAAATCATTTTTCTGTTACAAATATGACCTGTGATCATAACCACTGTGATGATTATAACCAATTTATCTAAAACCAGTGTTTTAAATTAAATCTTGGTTCTAGTATCTTAAAATCCTACTTGGGAACTTTTTATTAGGAAGTTGTTTTAAAGTAGTGTGGATATAATTTATTTGACATCACATTGAGAAGTAGTGACATGATTCACTTCTGTGAAACAGCATTTTTCTGAATCGGAACAGAGATGGCTGAGTTTGGACAGCAGGATTCAGTTTAGGTTGAGAAGTTTAGGTTGGGCTACGTGATAAGTCAGTAGACTGAGCCTTTGTGACTGGTACAGAGGTAATCCAGCTGCAGATACTTCATATTTTACCCGCTAACCCAGCTGCGGATGTGTCCTATTTTATCTGGCGAGCGGAGTCATATTTGTCTTGCTGCTCAGTCTTGAGCTAAAGTTGCTTTTCTTCCTCTTAGAATTTCGGGTCAGGACACTGCTTCCTTTTTCTTTTTCTTTACCCGGAAAAGGAACACGTGGCGGGCATGGCTTTACTGTACATGACTGTTTAGATTTCTCTAGAGAGTTTCTTGATTTCCCCTCCCTTAATTTTAGTCACTTAGACCTTTAGCAAAGTAGATGCTTACGTGCAAGTACGGACTCGGCTTTCTGAAGACCTTGTGCTTTAATGTGTCCATTTTAGAGTTCCAGAATTCTTGTTTCCTGAGCCTTACCTGGGTAGGAATATGGCTCAGTATTTTGGAAGAAAGCCTGATTTGGGCTATAGCCATTTTCCATCTTGGGTAGCAGTTGAGAGGAACAGATTACATTCTTCCTGATTAATTAGGGATGTTCTTAAACTATTTTCTCTGAATACAGTGGGTAGGCAGCTCCTTAGGAACAGACACTAGGTCTTATTTGCCTGACTCTCAGTGTTTACCAAAAGTGCCCTTTTCCCAGGGTTTTAGCTGTGTGGCCATTGGTCCTTACCCCATGACTGTTCCAGCCTGCGAGGACCCCGTGGGTGGGTAACGGCCACTGCTTTTGCTGGCTGCACATCTCAGGTGAGTGTAAGTGGCCCTACTGCTGCTGGTATTGCCTTTTGTTGTTCTTGCTTCCTCCCCTTGACCCCTACCCCTTCAGCCTCCCTTCCATCACAGTGGCCAGTCAGTGGACCCTCGTGATCCACGTGTGTGTGGTGTCATGGCGGTGAGCTTCAAGAGACCCTACTGACTCTGGCTGCAGGGAGCTGTATCCCTCCCTGAGCTCCTTTGAGGAGCACTTAGAGCCTCCAGAGGAGGCAGTTGAACCTTACAGAGGCCCAGCTGAGAGCTTCTGCAGGGACACACCCCCACGTCCCCATGCACCCCATGGCTTCTCAGGTTCTCAGAGCGGCTGGCTGGGGACTGAGGTGGAGCCCTCCCATCACGTCTCACGTGCCCTTTCTGCAGTTTTTCATGTCCTGCACAAATGGAATATGTGTGTGTGTGCGTGTGCATGTGTGTGCGTGTGCGATGGAACCCACAGCTTCACACATGCTAGGCAAGCACTCTGCCGCTGGGCTGTACATCCCCACACTGGTGTAAATGTCCTATGTAATAGTCGTTTGTCCTTTTTGCTTGAGCCATTTCTGCTCTCCCTGTAGGCTTCCTGGCCTATCACCTTTACAGTATCAGTATTTTCAGATACTGGTGGGCAGGCTGAACAGTTGAGGTGCTTTAGCAGCTGTGGCTGAGCGTTGAATCACTGGTACTGTGGGGTGTAGAAGCCAGGCCTTCCTTACCTTTCACTGGATCTTCAGCTCCCTGCAATTTCTGTTGTTTGCCAGGGAACAGAGATCAGCCCACCTCCAAGAGAACAATAACAGAACGGCATGTGTGCCGGCACAAACTGGTGAGGGTTTCACAGTTAATACTTCCTACATTTAAAGCTGCACATCCGGGGCTGGGGATTTAGCTCAGCCGCAAAAGCGCCTGCCTGGCAAGCGTAAGGTCATGAGTTCGGTTCCTGGTACCGGAGGAAAAAAAAGAAAAAACAAAAACCAAAAAACAAAATAAAGCTGCACATCCGTAAAATGCCCATAACATCCTATGAAGCATGTTCTGAGAGTTCAGTCTGGGACTCCACTATGAGATTTTGGATAATCTTGACGTTACTTAATCTGGAGGCTTCTGGAGTTTATGGAAAAGTAGACAGGTAAGTTAAATTAGTGTGCAGACCTTCAGGTTATCTAGAAAGTAAAAGAGACTGCCAGGGTAGATGTGGGCTCAGTGTAGTTACTGACTTCGAGAATGTCAGGTAGTTGGAGTTTACCCTGATATTCCAGCCCTGGAATCTAAGGTGACAGTACTGTCTCCCAGGAAGTACTGTTGGCTCAAATATCCTCTGGCCCTAAGCGCTGGGTGGGGAATGGCCCTAGAGGGGCCAGCAGCCTATGGACGGTGGGAATCTGGCCCTGGGCTTTGTAGCCCCACAACTAAAGCAGTGCTTTGTGTAGTCACTGGCTGGCAATTGTTGGGTGGGTGAAGGGTGGGTGAAGCAGCCCTGGAACTATCATAGGGTCACTCAGTTGCTGCCCCTAACCAGAAAGGACTGAGCATGATCGGTTCCAGTTCATACACTGTGAGGTCACTTTACACCTGTTCTCATGCTCTCACCCTGCAAGTTCTGGCCACTTCCACAGAGAAGATCGTCCCTCTGCTCCCCCACCCCTTCCCCGCCTTCTCACGGGGAGGCTTCCCCAAGCCTCTGAGCTGGCATGACTCACCCTTTCCTGGGTTCCCACAGACACCCTTTCTGACATGTGTCCCACTGTCCTGTTCTTTGTGTGTCCTTGTACTCCTCAGGGCTCTCATTGCAGGACTGGGAACCCCTCTAAGTACAAGGGACCATTCCCAAGAAGAGGCTTTGTGGCCACAGTGTCAAAGGGCGCTGCAACCCCAGTGGGGAGATGGGGTAGGAATTGAGTTTCCCCGTGGTGGTTCGAGTGTCTGTCTGCTCTCCCCTGAGAGCGCTGCCTGTATTGCATGCGCTGCGCTGAGGCGGTGACGTGAGTGTCCCACACTGTCTCCTGCCCTCAGTGTCCCCACCTGTCTCAGCTCAGGCTGGGTGGGACTGAGAACCTGCTTTTTGTTCCCTGCTTCCTCCCTGGGTTGCTCAGCTGGCTGTCACTAACAAATGCTGAGCTAATCGGCTTATGAAAGACAGGAAGGGTGTTGTGTGGCTCCCAGTTGGCCCCGGTGTTTCTGGCTCCAGCGGCGCTTTATGGAGGGTGCATGTAGTGGGTCCATGCTCTCAGTCCTGGGCTGGAAAGTGAGAGCAACACTGAGGTCCTGTTATGGGGTAGCTTGTTTCCAAAAAGTGGCTTGCCAGCTAAACATTACTGGGTTCAGGAGGCTCTCCTCTCCTTCTGGAGGATTCCAGATTCTCATCTCAAAGAAATGGATGAAAGAAGCAAAAAGCAGTGGCAAAGTTATTCGAGAAAGAGTGAGGAGTGGGAGAGAAACTGGCTCTGCAGAGCGAGCTTGGGCCGAATAAAGAGGAAAAAAAGGGTAAGAACAAAGAAAAAAGTACATGCTGCGTCTGGGAAACACAGAATGAGCTATCATAGAAAGTTATGGTAGCAGAGTCTTCATGGTGTTGATGTGTCCCTTTATGCTGTCTAAATCTGGAAATCCTTGAGAACTTCTACATCCGGGTTCTGAGAGGCGGTGCTTGGCTCCCACACCTCAGGCAGACTCCTCAGGTCTAGCTGTCCTATGAAAACCTGCTCAAGAGGCTGGGGATTTAGGTCAGCGGCACAGCGCCTGTCTGGCAAGCGTAATGTCGTGAGTTCGATTCCCAGTATCGGGAAAAAAAAAAAAAAAACCTCCTCAAGTTCTCTGGAGAAGTCCATGGACAGGGCTTTGGATTCTTATGTGCATGTGCTGAGGATTCCGTATAACAGGTCATTGCCTACTTCCTCAGCCAGCTTTTGCCACGCCCTAGTTTCCTATCTGAGTCCTATAGTCCCCTTTAAGGGCAAGTCCCCAGAGACTGAAAAACCTCCCACCTGCACCATCTCCCAAAGGCCCCTGCCTTTAACACTGAGAACTCTGAGGACATTTCAGCCCCAAACTCCCCCAGCTTTCTTTCCATTTCCTCTCTTAAGTCTTTCCACATGGGTCCTGTCTTAGTGCAGAGGCAGCACAGAGAGCTGTAAGCTTGAAGCAGCTCAGATAATCTGGCACTGCCATTTCCTGGAGGGGATAGGACACCAAGACTAGGAGAGGCTGGGCGGCTTACACGCGCGTCCCTGCTGGCCATGACCTGGGCCAATTGCGAATGCTCATGACAGCCATCTGTCCGTCACACTTTGCCCTGACTTCTTGCTGGCTGCCAGGTTAAAACACGCATCCTGGCTCCCTCTGCAGAAGGGGATTTGAAGACACCCTCAGAGCTGGGAGGAGAAACAAGAGCCATGTTGAGTGTCTTGGACGATGAGCTGGATGTTCCTGCTCTGAAGGGTAGGGGGCTCAGGTGCTTAACATCCCCTTCTGTGTAACCAGCATGAACCACAGTGGCCCACACCCATGCAGGGCGGGGATGCAGCACCCGGCTCACACCTTCAGCAGTTTCCTCATCCCTGAGCCAGGCTGGCTCCCAGGGTGTTTAATTCCTCATTGTATCATCTTCTGGACACCTTTGTGCATGAAGATAAAAGGGCTGGTATATAGGCTCCAGCGTGGAACATCTAAACCCTATATTATACAAGGATCCTCATGATTCCTTTGAGAATTCCTTAGAAACACTTACTCACAGAGCCTGTAATTAAGTAACTTTGGCTAGCTTCATGGAAATGCTTGATGTTTAGGAAGCTATTAAGGTGTTAAAAAAAAAAAAAGCCCTACCCTGAGATTAACTGATACCATTACTTCCTGCTCCATTTAATAATTGTTTTAAATTAAAAAGTGCTTTAATCACTTCTGTTTTAATGGGAAGTAGTAAAATGCCTACTTAGTACAAGCCCATCTTTGTAAGATATGTAGGGTGGGATGTTCCTCAAGTCAGTATATCCCCTGGAAATGACAGAATACAGTTCCTGAGGGGAGTCCCAACCCAAACATCAGGTGTGCAAGGGACTCCTTATATGCCTTTCACAGACTACCCTGTTCCCAGAATCCTGGGAGGGTTTAGAAATGGGTCCAGTTGAGGCTTGTTCATTCAGTGCTTTTTTTTTTTTTTTTGGTATGATACTGAGGGTTGAACCCAGGCCTTTACACCAAGCTATTCCCCAGATCTTTTTTGTTTTTTGTTTTGAGACAAGGTCTTGCTAAGTTGCCCACACTGGGCTTGAACTTGTGAACTCCACCTACCTCACCTTCCCAGAGTGCTGGGATTACGGTTGTGTGCCACTGTGTTTGCCTCAGTACACATTTTTTTGAGCGCCTGGGCCAAAGGACCAGAATAGTTCCAGTATTCAAAAGGGGTCGGGGGGAGCCCAGCTGCTGCACAAGAGTGAAGCAGGGGTGGCTGGGGAGGGCCAGAGAGACCAGTGCATGGCCAGAACTTCCTCTTTCCAGGTCCCAAAGGCAGTGTAGAATTATGGTGCCCTGAGGTATACGTCAGTGCGACGGAGTGAGTAGCAGATCCTCTGGAGGGCTTGTTATAAGACTGCTGCTCCCCAACCCCAGACCTGCTGTATCAGAATGTCTACGAATCTGCCTTTCTAGTAAGTGCCACCATATCTGGACCACACTTAGAACCATTGGTTCAGGGCATTTGGACCCTTTCATGGAAAAAAAAGGAAAATAAGAAAGAAAAATCCAGATACGGTGGCACACACCTGTGATCCTAGCACTCTGGGAGGCTGAGGCAGGAAGATCATAAGTTGAAGCCTATCTTGGACAACTTAGCAAGACCGTGTCTCAGAATAAAATAGGGCTGGGGATGTGGCTCAGTGCAAAGGTCATAGGTTCAAATCCAGGAAACAAAGGAAAAGGAAAGAAGGCAGAGAAGGAGGGAGGGAGGAAGGAAGAAAGCCAAGAGTCACTCTTTATAGAAACCACTTGCTTGTCCATGGGTTGTGAATAAAAGTGCTTCTGGTGATTCTCAGAGCCCCCATGTAAAAAGGAGTCTCAATATTTCACGCACCAACCTTGAATAGTTCTGCATATTGTGTTAACAAAGGTTACAAATTTCTCTTGCCACATTACAAGCTGACTCCATGTCTAGACCTTTATGCCTACAATTACCTGTTGCAACTGCTTAATTTAAGTTGGGCACAGATAAAACTTGTAGCCTGTAGTTCTGTTATCCTGCTGTTATTGTTCTTTAGCACAGTTTAGTAGCTCGTAAATGTGTGCCAAATGTTAGTAATGACCACACCAGCCTGCGTGGGGATGGGAGAGACAATGGCTGTAGCTGCTCCAGCCGGCGTGCGCGTCGGCATTGCCAAGAAGGCACTGGCAGCGTTGCCCAAGTGCTGAGAGCAGATAGAAAACACCTCGTCATATCCACCCGCCTGAAGCCAGAATCCCCACCGCCCAGGGCAGTTAGAGGGATATTGCTACTGCAGCTGCAAGAACCACCAACACAGACTCACCTCTGCCTAGAATCTTCCTGCTACTATAAAATGAATTGCTTCTTCTTAAAGAGCTTTGTTGAGACGTAACTGCTGTTCAAAAACATGCACACACTGAATGTACACAATTTGATGGGCTTGATGGATTCTCATTTGAAAGTGCACAAACAGAGATAACTTTAGGATGTCCAGAGTTTCTTCTCAGTGCATGTGGGGCAGCGCACAACCAAGGGCTGAAGCCCCGCTGTGCCTCGCTCTGAAGCCCGGCCGTGCAGGTAGCTTGTGGTCCCCCGCGTCAGCCCTATCAGTCTTGCAGCCCCCTCCTGACTTCAGGGCACCCCACCGAGATGTAAGGGAGAAGGGAATCAGAAATCTTCCATCACGCAAGAGTGCTTAATCTAACAGTTAGGGTCTTTGAATCCTTAGAAGGATTTCAATGGTCATATTCTTCAACCCTTGTGTGAGGGCTTAACTAATGGTCAGCTTGTACCACACAGCTGAACTGCACCAGCATGGTGCTGGGTGTGGAAGGCCCACCTGAGGATTGTTGCCAACAGCATAAAAAGAACTGGAGAGAAAGAGGATGTGCTGTTGATTCTCTTGGAGAAGTTGGTCACATTGGTTTTCCTGATGTGAACTCAGCTGGTCGTTACCTTGAGTGTCACTTCCTGGCTGCAGAGCACATCCTTCAGCCTCCTGGCGCAGATTCTTCATCCCCCGGTGCAGACTTTCTAGCTTCCACCACTGATCTTTGGGCCTTCTCAGTGCAGATCCTTGATACAGACTTGCACGAGACATTGTCAAGGGCTCTAGGTCTTCAGCTGGACTTGTGCAGGACATTGCTGTGGGACCCAGGCCCTCAGCTGGATTCTTTAGGTCTCTAGTGCGTGGATGGATCTCCCGTACTCTTTTGCATTTCACTCTTTGGGTGAATATTATCAAATAGTCCTATAAATTATGTCCTGTGTTAAACCTTTTCCCTTGTAAACCCTCAAAACACCCTGTATCTCCTAACTTGCATAATAGAATATTTTTCTAAAGGGAAATTCAGGCAAACCTCAGGTTTCCTAGTTCAGGATCACAAAGCACTTCCTGGACTGCTATGCTACTGATTTTATTTCTTCAGGGTTGGGAGGACAACTTGAATATGATGAATTGTATGTGTTTTGAAAGTCAGTTCATGGCTGTTTGTGTTATTTTCTGAGCTTTCATTTTCCTATTTTTTCCAAAAATGAAAAATTTTTCTCAGGTGAGAAAAATCTTCTCACCTGAGTGTAAGATTTGTTGTGTTCTGGATCTGTTTCCTCCTCACTTTTGGATTCCAGCATGGAGCTTGGCATATCACAAATATCTACTCCTTGCCTGGAAGTTTTATTTTATTTTAGTTGAAGAAAGAAACTTCAATTTCATGAGTCAGGTTGGTTATTTGCATAGAGTGATTCCTTCCTTTCTTCCCACACAGTTGTATTCTGTGTACTGCAGTCAGACCTGGAAGAAGAAATGGGGTCAGGAGCCTCCCTTCCACACCCTCTAGACTCCTGTGGACAAGAGAAGATAAAGGAAAATGATTAATGCAGCACACAGAGAGAGCCACAAAGAGGTATAGACGTAAGGCTGCTGCAGAAATCCCCAAGGCCCAGGTCGATTTTCTTTCTCATTCACTTATTAAAGACAGAAAAGATCAGTGACTTTGGCATCCCATGGCTTGGAGGTGAAGTCCAGCTTTGTTGGTGACTGGTGGTACTGATGACTCTGCATGAGTCATTTGCCCAGGACCATGAGAAACAAGCTAAGGGCTCTGTGTCCAACCTTACGTATGGTCCTGACGTTCCAGAGATGAAAAGACAGCAGCTAGGACAACAGCGCCAGCAACGGGCCCCAGTTGGCTGCCTGTTTGTTAATATAGCCCTCCCCTACCTCCCACCCACCTGTCTGATCACAATGGCTTGTTAGAGGTGGTTATGAAAAGACTGGAATCCACGCTCCGGGGCCCATACCACTCTGGTAGAAGGTTTAGCACCAGAAAACTCACTTTGTAAAAGTGCAGCAGCTGTGATAAATAAGCTTAAGCCTTGGTAATCACTTTTTCACTTTTACCAATTACTCTGGACTGCTTTGTGGCAGAAGTTAATACCGAGTAAGAATTTTAAAGAAGCCTCATTTTCCTTGTCTAATTAAATTAAATACTTGAAAGGTGATTCACATATTGATTTCCCTTCCCCCATTTAGTCAAGTGAAAATTACAGGGTCTTTTAGGAGTTACAGCCACCTGATTCGCCTGCTCAGCCTCTGAGGTCAGGGAGCCCTCACCCTGGGGCACACTCCGGCCCATCCCACCCATCAGCTCTTTGTGTGCAACTGTGCTTGGTGGAGATCTTGGACCAACACTGCCCAGAAGGATTTGGGAGGCCATGCCTTGTTAATTTTCTAATCTTTATGTGCACACACACACACACACACACACACACACACATCATTCAAGATGCCTTTGTCTCCATTTTTAAAAAGCTATTTTGAGATCTATTAATTTTTAAATATTTTTTACATTGACACATAAAAATGTGCATATTAATGGGATACCTGTATCTATTGTGTAATGTTCAAATCAGACTAAACATACCTACCTCCGAAACATTTATCATTTCTAACCTGACTGCCACCTCTAGATGCCATTTCGACGTTGCTTTTTTCCTATAACATGAGGCTCTTAGACTAAAGAAAACCATCTTCCCAAACATTGTGAGCTATTGGAGTCTCAAAAAGGAAAATTGTGAGTCTCAGGTGTGTGGTGTCCCTGGCTCTGTGTGAGGATGCCAAGCGCTCTCAGGAAACAGGGAAGGCCCTGGCACTGGTTTTAACTCTGTCCTGAGCTTTGGCCGGGAGGCCTTCCCCTCAGCCATCACTTTCCATCTGTACTAGATGAGTCCACAGGCCATGCTCAGCTTAATGGCCTAAAAGCTGTGACTAAAGAAAATCATTTGTGATGGTGGCCCATGGGTGTGTGTGTGTGTGTGTGTGTGTCTGTGTGCATTTACTGTATGCTCTATTCCATTTACCCCTCCACCTTGACTCTAGAAAGTAGGCACTGCATTACCTTGGGGTGAAGATAAGGAAGGCAAGACACAGACAGCCTGACCTACTCAGAGTCACTCTGAGGGGCTGGTGGAGGTGGGATGGTGGCCCATGTCTGTCTGTCCTAGATATCCTCAGGGGCTCCTCTGTGGGCCAGAGGGCCCTGACAGATCCCTTGACATCTTTGGCATCTGTAGGCTGCTGCCCCCAGCCCAAGTGAGAGTTTCAGAGCACTGGCCTCTGCAGGATAGCACCTTCCCCTCAGCTCCATTGCTGGGGAGGTCTGAGCCCTTGACAGCCAGGCCTATATGGTGGGCTGACCAGGTCTGTGCAATTAGGCGCATCACTGTTCAGCCCTGACCTCCATGCCGCACGGTAACACACAAGTCCTCCAGTTCCCTGGACTCAGTTTCCACATCCAGAGTGATCACCAGGCTCCCAAGAAGACGGCAAAGATGAGGTGTGAGGATAGACCATCGAATGACAGTCATAGCCAGGAAGCCAAGAAATCTGCAGCCAGCAAAAGCCTGGTCTCTGCCCTGCTGGGGTCCTCTCTTCCCACAAGCAAAATCCATACCATTGCATGGGAAGGTGAAAAGCACCTCCTAAAACACTTGTGACAGTGAGTCTTATAATCATCTACATATGCCTTGATTTTTTTTCCTTTGTAAGAGAAACTACCTAATAAAGCTAGGAATTTATTAGTGGTTATTTGTGTACATCTGCAAAAAGAGGAGACTGATTGGAGATAGCAGTAATTTTTTTAAAAAATCATAAGTGCCTTGATTTTTAAAAAATGATTATATTCACTACAGTATGATTTGTTAGGTTGTGAGTATTTCAGAGTCTAAGTCTTGAGATGGAGCAATAATTTTAAGAGGTACCATCATTTTAGTGACAGTTCTTCAGGCAGGAAAAGTATCGCATCCTGAATATGCACATCCATTGTAAGAGAGATCGTGATTTCAGAATCATTAGCGAGTGGATAAAACACACGTGGAAACTGAGTGTGCAAAAGCTGAGCATCTGTTTGCAGGAGGACACGACAGCCTCTGCCTCGCTGGGGAGCCGGGGATGGGGGGTGTTGCCGCTGAGGTAGGAGTCAGAAAGGCAGCTCTACACGGAGTGGGGAGCCTGCGTGGGGAGGGTCAGCCCCGTGTGCCCTGGCTCACAGAACACACGAGCTATCCCTTTCATCTCCATGTCCTGCCTTGGGAACCCTGGTCTAGATTATTTCTCTTTTTTAATTTTGTAATTATCAATTGACAGATTGCAGTTGTATTTATCTATGAGGTACAAAGCAATATGATCTAGGAAACAAATGGGGAGTAATTAAGTCAAGCCAATTAGCATATCCATCAGCAAAAATACTTATTTTTGTGGTAAAACATTTGAAATGTTCTGTCCTAGTGACTGTAGAAGATATAATCATTTATTATTTGTGTTCATGACACTGTACAACAGATTTCAAGGAAAAAAGCATTTCTGCTTCCTGTTGGAGGCTTCATGCCATTTGACCATCATCTCCCCATTCCGCACCCTCCTGGCCTCTGGTATGCAACACTCCACTCTGTTTGAGCCCAGATGTTTTAGAATCCACATATGCAAGGAGAACGTGAGCTGTTTGTTTTCCTGTGCTAGGTTTATGGCACTTAACATGGTGTCCTCCAGTACATTTTGCCTCCAGTTTTTGTAAATGACAACATTCTAAGAGCCCTCAGAACAGCTTCTGTCTGCTGCAGGTGGTCCTGATGTGGTGGGAGTGGGTCATTGGGCACACTGCATGCCATCGCTGGCCTCTCCAGGGACTGCCATCAGGATGAGTGTGGGATAGTTGTCCTAATCTGTCACTGGCTGACATGGACCACTAGCTCAGTTAGCTCACTTCCCTGGAATGCTGGGAGGCTGCTGAGCTCTCCCACAAGTGGGAAGGCTACAGCTGAAAGTGACGGTACACTGTCTGCCTTGGTCACGTTGGGGCTTTGGAGGGTTTTTCCTCTTTACTTCTCCAGGGAACTTTCACAGACAAGTGGTATCTGACTTTCCTTCTCAGGGAGGAGGATATTTTCCTGAGTCCTGGACATGGGTCCAGTCCTTTCGATATCTTACCCTGTGAAAGCTTCCTGGTTACCCTGGGGAGGAAACATCATGCTTCTGATGAACAGGTGCAAGAACTGAGGGGGAGATAGGCGAGGCTGTGTGTGCAGTTGGGATGCCAGTGAAGGAACTGGTCTCAGGATGGCCTCCCCTTGCTCCTGCAAAGCAGTGAACTCTAGTCCTCCTCACAGCAGCATGGGCGCTGCCTGCCACACATCCCCTGAAGAAACTGAACTCATCTCATCAAAAGACTTGGAGCGCCCCAACTGCCACTACTGCTAGCCCTCAGGATGCAGATTTCAATCACTATGGGGAAATTAGTCCCTTAGTAGGATGGCAGCACCAGCATGAGCAGCCACATCTAGAGGATGCTCTGCCAGAGCCAGGAAGCTCTAGAGGAGAGGAAACAAAGATAGCCACTGGGGGATGAGGGTAGCGCAGTTGCAGTAACAAATGGCCCCCATTTCAGTGGCCATGTTAGTTCTCTGTCACTGTAACAAATACTTGAGCTAATCAAGGCATAAAGATAAAAGGTTTATTTGGAATCATAGTGTTGGCACTTTCAATCCATGTTGAGTTGGCTCTGTTGCTTTTGATTCTACAGTGGGTACACCATGGCAGAGTGTGGAGTGGAGCAAAGCCACCCACCTCGTGCCCAGGATGCCAAGAGAGAAAATGTAAGGGGGTGAAGTCCCACAATCTCTTCAAAGCCACACCTCCAGTGACTTCACTTCCTCCCACTAGCCCCACCCCTGAAGGACTGCACCACCTCCCAGAAGTACCAAGGCTAGGGACCAACCTCTAGTGCATGGGCCTTCGGGGGACATGCAAGATTCAAAGCATAGCAATGACACTGCAGACCCTTATGTGTCTCTCTTGTAACTCAGTCCAAGGTAGGAATTATTGGTCAATGGGTAACTCTCTTCCATGTATTATGTCAGGGTCTTTCCATCTAGTATCTTTGCCACCCCCTGGGTCCTTTGGTTTGTTCCTTCTCCAGCTGGTGAGTGGAAAGAGGAATGGAGCTGGAACAGCCACACTTGTTTCTTAAGGACCCAAACCAAAGTAGCATTCAGTGTAACTGCTGATATACTACTGGTAGGAGCTAGTCATATGGCCTTGTCTGTGCCGATGCGAGGTACAGATATATATGGATTGGCTTCTTGGTCCAGTCTTCTGGATTGGTGCCTATATCCTGCGGAGAAGACTTAGAGGAAGGATCCCTGGTGGGGAATGGTGGTGAGCAGAGAGACGCGTGTCAAGGAACAGTAGCTGCAGTAGAGTTGCATGTGGGCTTCTTCCAGGCCAGCGCACCCCAGAGGTCAGCTTCTCCTCGCCAATAGCTCTGCAGATCCTCCCCAGAAGATAGCTGGCCTGCGAGCAAACGAGCCCCAGATCTGGTGGGACGTGGCAAGGCCCGAGGTTTCTTACAGAGAGGCCGCCATAGTTCTCGTATTGTTTTCACAGGCTGAAGTTTGGGAATGATCACTCACAGATCCACCAAGGAAAGGAAATCATACGGAAAAGATGAAGTGGGTTCTGGGTTTGAATGGTGGACTAACTGGAATGGTGAAAATATTGGAAATCTAGATGGGTGACTTGGATGTTAAGCCATCTGCGTGTTTCACAAGGGAGTAAAGCAGATGCCTAATATTTTTACTTTTCAGAGCCCAGAATTAGTCTTTCTGACTTCTGTTTGACTCCCTGGATATCAAAAGACATCATTTTGACCAGTCATAAAACAGAAACTATAACCCAAGTAGGACATGACTGAGGAGTGAGTATGATTCTGTGAGGCAAAACCAAGGAAGGGCTTTTTCTGAAAACAAAAGCAAGCTGGCTTAAAGAAAGGAATATTTGCCTAGTGCTACAGATAGAGAGCTCTTGGATGTTTATCCTTGGGAGATTAAAGTTTCTGGCACATCCGGGTACCTAGCATGGTAGTCAACATGCGTAAGTGGTATTTTTTGCCCTTCTATATAACCCGCACATGCACATATACTCAGCTAAAAAAAAAAATGATACAATATGCAAAGCCAAAATTCTGAGTGGGAGAGAAAACTTCATAGTGATAATTAAGTGGAGTAACGTGTTCTGCCAAAAATTTAGCAGTGTTGTAATAAACTGAGTAAAAGTTTCTCTGAGATACCCAGAGCAAGGCACTTGGTTCACAGGGCAATAGAGTGAACGTCCCGCTGGAGCCATCACGCCAAAGATGAGAATTAGCTGAGTCAACTTAGAAACCCTCAGGATGGCAGAGAAAGAGGGAAGGAGATGGACAGACAGACAGACCCTGGGAAATAGGGGAGAGCTCCAAGAATAGTGAGGGCCTCAGGGCCCTCTAAAGTAAACCTGCCCTAGATATGTCAAGAAAACCCCCAAAGAAGAGGTAAGGGAGAGGCAGCCAACACACCAGAGAAGGAACGGTGGTTCATCTCAGAAGCCTGGGGCCCTGGCTCAGCTATTGCTGTAAGCTTCAGGTGCCCTATTAAGATGAGAACACTGGGGCTGGGGATTTAGCTCAGTGGCACAAGCTCCTGCCTGGCAAGTGCAAGGTTGTGAGTTCGATTCCCAGTACCGGAAAACAAACAAACAAACAAAAAAAGATGAGAATACTGCTCCGGGAAGAGTCTTTGCTCTGATCTTTGCTGCAAGAGTGTGAAACTAATCTCTGGGCTGGAGCACCCAAACACGAATGATTCCCAGCCCCGTGAGAGCATTATCCAGCTGCTGCTGCGACACTGGGATAGAAGCTCAGAATCTGGGTCTCTAACCAACAAACACTAAGGCGAGCCCCTGTTCACTACCTCCACATTCCAAAGGGCCCCAGGGACAGGGAATTAAACACCATTTGTCTCTCTTGTCCCTGTGGAAAGATAGGCTCTGCTGAGGGAGCCGGCATCTAGAGTAGGTCTGGGGCAGCAGGAAGACACACTCTGTGTGCCTCGGTCACGCGGAAGCTACAGAAACTGAACATTGCAGTGCATCCCACAAGGAGGCTCAAGATGTATGGTAAAGTCAGAGGTCAGAGGAAAATCCACCTCTCACGTGGCCAGTGACCCAAGACACTGCTAACTAACATCAAGCAAGGGGCTGTGGTTAGTAATGATCCTACCCCAGGAGCAGGATGAGCCGCAGACGCTCCAAGAGATGCGTTCTCCCAGTTCCTTGTGGTACAGAAGTGTACTGTGCACAGCAGGAAGAGACTTTGTGTATACTTTTCTCCTTTAGCCCCTACCCTGTTCTGATTGTGAGTGGGGGATAGGTATTGAATATGACAGACTCAGGCTGGATTCTCAGCCATGTCCTCTCTAGATGAATGACCTTCAACCTTTCCGCCTGCTGAGGTCTCAGGCTGCTGTGTAAGTGATATGTGTGGAGAGCTCCCAAACTTCTGTGCCCCTGATCCTCGGCTCTCTTGGACCACAGGGGAGACTCCATCTTCCTGCCCTCCTAGGTAGGACCACTGAACTGCTCAGAGTAGGAGGAAGATGAAGATCACTTCTGAAGCTGGATCTAAATGATTAAACTGTTTGCTTTGTTGGCCTTTCTCCCATAATTCCTTTGGAAAATTATTCAAATTGAAGATTTGGTTCAGATGAGTCTACATGAACACACTCAAGCTGCTGAGATTGCCTGAGATTCTCAAGCATACATGTACATGCACACACGTACATACACCACACACACACACACACACACACACACACACACACACACACACTCATACCAGCTACAGAACAGAATCTAAAGGGGACAGTGCCTAATTTCAGTTACTGGTGGATTGCCCGGGTTTATACCCGCTTGCATGGCCGTGTCAGTTGTAGTTGAAATACCTGAAAGCCCTCGAGAGAAATGGTCCTGGCCTGGATGCCTCCACAAAAACCAGTGATATGGTCAATTCCCCAGGCAAACACAGAAGTCACTAAAATATCTTTCTCTTGCAATTAGAGTATTTCCATCAGCTCCCAGAGGCACTGGCCCTCCCAACCCCAATCTTGGGAAACGGACCTGTACCCGCTCTTAACTCGCAGGTCCCAGTGGAGCTCACTTTAACATAGATTCCACGCCAGGGCCTATGGCTTAGCTTCAAGTCCTTTAAAACTGACTGTAAATTGTGTACCAGCAGAATTTTTTGATTCAGAGGCTTTATTGGATTCTCAAACATCCCCACTTTTAAGAACAACTAGATCAGGAGGTTAATGCATTCTAGGGAAGAAGGATTTTTGGTCAGCTATGCAAATAAATAGAAGGGTATTCTTCGCCAATCATGGCAGAGACAGCTTGTGGAAAGCCAACTGTAGTCATTTGATTAACATTCTTGTTACTTTCCTTGTAATTCCTGGACTGAACACCTCCCTTGTTACCACTCTTCCTAGCCAAATGGACTTTCTTCCAAATGCCTTGAGGTGCCTCTCAAATTTGGGAGAGCAGCCAGTGCCATGACATAGATGTGTATATATATATATATACAATCTCCCTAGGCCTACAAAGGGCCATGCAAGAGTGCACTACCACATTGCCCCTCCTTTTTCCGAATTGTTCTGTGAATTTTTGTAGATTTTTCTACTTTGTGTTGTTCTCTATCACATTTCCAAAAAGGATTTGAAGTATCTGTTTTTGTCAGGATACTGGGTGTGAATGCTTTGTATGTCTTACAAATGTCATTTCAGCAAAATGTTCAAGCAGGCCCCAAGATACCCAGAAATCATTTAATAAAACCATATAATTCACTGGAGTGAATCCAGAGATTGTCCAGAGAAATGATGCCATTTGCCGCATTGTTGACAATGTGTGATGAGAGTGTACCAGCCCTCCGCCTCGAAAACGCAATCTTCTGGAGAATTGATATTTTGTTACATAGTTGGGATGATTCCCGTGGGATTTGATGGTCTCAAGGCCGAAGAGTGTCCTCTTTGCTGATAAGAGGTAAGACCATGGTGGTTTGTGGTCATGGGTGGTGCTATTTCTTTCAGTACATCCTTGATAGGAGTTTTTAAAATTGTGATTTCTCATTTTCATCGCCGGAGAAGCCTACAGAAATGACTTAATGCATTTAGGGTTTTGATTACTTTCCTGCTTCTTAAGGTTTTGGACTGTAAAAAGACTTCTAAATCTTTCTGAAGAGGCCATGAGCAGAGGACCTGCAGGAAGCTTCCAGCTTGGTGAGGACAAACTTAGCTACACTGGCTGAACCTAGGCTGGAGAAGGACATGTGTTTCTTCACATGGAAGCCTGGGCTTCTTTAGCTGCTGGACCTGCTTATGGCCATGTCCTTGTCTTCAAAGCACAATGAATTCAACACCTTGCACCTGAACTATTTCTCTAGGGAAACCATTTCTCTAGGGAAATTCTCTTTAGAATACTCTTGTCTTAATCTCTTTTCTGCTGCTATAATAGACTACCACAGAGTAAGGTATAAAGAAAAATGAAAGTTTCTCACAGATTTAGAGGCTGGGAAGTCCAAGATCAAGGTGCTGCCGTCTGGAGAGGGCCTTCCTGCCATATCATCTTGGCAGAAGGTGACAGGGTACCATGTGGTGAGAAGCAAGGTGGTAGGTGCAAGACAGAGCCACGAGAGCTGAACTCATCACAACACGCTCCAAGAATAACCGACCCACTCCCATGACGATGGCCTTCTCCCATCATGATGAAAGCCCTTAGGACCTGCACACCCCTTAAAGATCCCCCTCCACATACCATCATAGTGGCTATTAAACTTCAACATGACTTTTGGAGAGGACGTTTGAACCATAGCATCTCTTTATGGATCTTTTTGGGCTTTTAGAGTATTGGTAACTTCAAGGTAGGAAATCACAAGGAAGGATTCAACAGAGCTCCTTACTTACAGTATCAGTCTTGCTTTTCCCTTACTGGGAATTTTCTCAACTTTCATTCTTATGTGTTACCAAGCAAGTCACATCCTCAACTTTCATCAGCCAGGAATGTGGTGTCTGCTAAGAGGCAGCTCAGAAAGAATAGAGACGTGAACTTCGGGCTCAGGCCAGTGAGGCTGGGCTGGTGTGTGCTCTTCCCTTGCACGTATTCCTGGGTATTTATGACACCCCACAACCTTGGATAAGTGCAGGGAAGCCATTCTTTGGCTATGAGACAGTGCTCTTTCTCAGGACACAGAGCAAAGACAAGTTAGAAAGATTCCATGGTAATTGAGAGTTTTATTAGTACAGAACCAGGCCAAGTAGCTGAGAGGAGCTGACGTGGTGCTGCAGTGGCATTTCATGGCAGGGGGTGGTATTGCATTCCTATTCTTTGGTACTCGCTTCTCACAGGCAGCCACTGTCTTCAGAAGATACACAGAGCCCCTATGTGTCCTCTGAGCGCTTAGGCTGTGAGAGTATTTTCCAGCAAGTGCTTGGCATCAGCAAAAAAGACAGGATTCAGAGGGTATTGCCTTATGGGGCCTCTCTTATCTTGCAACTGCTCAGTGGCTCACATCCTAAGATACTTTCCGTAGCTGAATAAGAATGAGTTTCTGCCCACACAATCTTTGTCTGGAACGATGGAAGTACATGCTTTCATTTCTATAAGCACTCTTACGGGTGGACCTCAACTGTGCAAATGTTAACTAAATATGAAGACCCTTTTGAAAACACTTTTTAAAATGATAGCATTAATGAAGTTTCTACCTGCTGGGCATGTTCCCTTGCACCGCAGCGTTTAGTCCTTACTAAAATACGTACTGTTCTCACCTCTCCTTTTCTTTTGGCTATACTGGGAGCCTCTTTTAGTTTTTATTTTTTAAACAATGCTTTGCTAAATTATCCAGGCTGGGCTTGAACTTGCTATCTTCCTGCCTCAGCCTCCCCAAGTGTGGGGATGATGGCCATTTGCCACCATGGCCTGCTAGCATGTCTACTTTAGAGATGAAGAGACTTAGAAGTGGAAGTGGCTGTGCTCAGGGCGCAGGGGAGTAGTGGCATGATTGAGACTGAAACATGGGTCTGTGTCCAGGAGCCCATCATGTTGACTGTGGCTTCAAAGTGTACAGGCAGCGGCAGCTCCAGATGGGCATCCGTACAAGCCATGTGTTCAGAATTGGTAGAACGCAGAGAAGTGCGGAGGAAAAGTGGGAACTCTTTCGATGGGACACCAGCAACAAACACACATAGTTGGCTTGCTGGGTGGGCAAGTGTCTGAGTTGGGCCAAAATCAAGCAGCATTTCTCCACAGAGGCACTGCCAGCGTCAGGATGCCGTCCTGGGCAGCGGAGGACAATTCTTATTCCAGGACCCTGCCCACTACGCACCAGTTGCCACCTCACCCTTGTGTCATCAAAGTGCTTCCACGAATTTGGAATACCCTCTGGGGCACCCCACGCAGAGAATCCTCAAAGCAAATGCGGAGTTGGAAGTCTGACCTGGACTCTTTTTGGGATCAGATGAAGGAAGGCCTTGAAAGCCAGATAAACAAGTTTGGCCTTGAGCCTGGGGACAATGGGAAGCCCTTTAAGGTTGATGAGCAAGAAGCATATGATGCAGGGAGAGGAGGGACAAAAGAACAGAGAGGACAGATTCAGAGGAGAGCATGTGTCAAGGCCCTGAGAATACCTGTGAGCACCTACCATCTCTCTTCCCTGTGTTCCTCATGGATTCTCAGGAGAAGGAGCTCAGGACGACCAGCACCAGACCTGGTCATGAGACAGAAATGACAAATACTCCACCAATGGGCTGATCTCACGGCGCCCCAGCCATCTCTAAAGAGATCAGGGGCTCTACTCACAGCATGGGAAATATATCAGTCCACTTTTTGTTACTATAATAAAATACCCAAAGCTGGAGAATGTGGAAAGAAAAGAAGATTTTTGGGTCACCATTTTGGAGGTTGAAAGTTCAAACAATATGGTACCAGCTCTGTCTAGGACCCTCCTGGCCGCATCCTATCATGGCGAGTGGCACTGTGGTAGGACTGCATGCGAGATGATCAAAGCATATGGTGAGACAGGAAGCCAGAGCTAGAGACTGGAACTAACTGGGATCCCATGAGAACTACATAAATCCCCTCCAAGGGCAGTGAACTCTATGACAGAGTGACACCCCTAGGCCCTTCCTCTTAAAGGGCCCATGACCTCTTAACATTGCCACACTGCCGACCAAGCTCCTAAGACAGGAACTCCAGGGGAAAACAGATAAACCATTTCTGAATTAAAATAACACCTAACCCATACCCAAACCACAGCAGTGGGGGATTGGGACGAACTATTAAAAAGATATATTACCCTGATATTAACAGGAAGGAAGGGAGCGAGGGAGGGAGGGAGGGAAGGAGGGAAGGAGGAAGGGAAGAAGGAAGGAAGGAACAAAGGAAGGAAGGAAGGAAGGAAAGAAGGAAAGAGAGGGGGAAGAAGGAAGAGCAAAAAGGAAAGAGGGAGGGGAGCGAGGGAAACTAGAAGAAAGATGACTGGGAGACTTGCCAGTGATTGCTTCTTTTTTTTTAGTCCCAGTTTATTTAAACTGTCTTGGAGCCTGCAGCCCTTTATCCAAGAGGTCATCAAACTTTATCATGTAAACTTCATTGCAGGATTAATTTACAAAGAAAGAACATGCTGTACGAGCTATGGGTACTTGAGCCAGGCATCTCAGAGGATGTAGTCCCCTCACAGGCTCCCACTTAGCCCTTGACAAGCTGTGATAGCTTCAGGCAGAGAACTGCACAGGCTTGGGGAGCAGAGAAGCCCTGCAACATCCAAGGGTGAGGTCTCCGGGGCCAGAAGGCAGGAGTCTGAGGAGATAGCTGTCTCCCTTCGTGTCCTGGACGGGGACCCCTCTGTGGAGGAACCACCATGCAAACCCAGACCCTCGATGTTCTTTGGGACCACTGGGCATCAGTCTTCGTGCTGGAGAAGATGCAACTGCTTGCATTCCAGTTATCAGACATCTTCAAGAATGATGTGTAGCCTTGTTTATAGGGAAAAAAGCCAACCCCTGTGAAAATTCCCAGAACAATGATTGTAACTCATGACAAGACTGAGTATGTGAAGCTTTTCTGGCGCCTTGGCCCAGGTTGTTGATGCAGGGCCCTGTGGGATTTTGTTTCTCATCCTCTGAGGAAGTCATACTTTATCACCAAAATACTGAATTTTTTAACAAACTGAAGCTTCGTGGCTCTTTGGGGAGGAGTCAAATGAATTCTAACTTCAGATCAGAGTTTCTAAAGAACCCCCTCCACTCTGTGTCAGCTGGGCTATAAATCATCATTTCCCACTCAGAGCATGGGCTGATTTTGCAATGAGTTATCACCCTGGTATTGGATTTTAACTCGAGGGGTTGCGTAGTGTGATTCTCGCTTAATAAAATTTTAAGTTCCCCACTAACACCCACAATGATGTGATGACAGAACAAATTATGTATGTAGTGACCAACAGTATCCAGGAATATATTCCAAATGTTCATCAGTTCTGAAGGTGGTCTCTTCAAACAATGGCTGTCCCATCCCCTCTCCTCTCTTCTGACTCTGACTGGTGCATGTTGGTCTTTGGTCCGTTTTTCATATTTTAAACCATCTGTATTGTTTTCTACTTTTTTGGTCTCTCTGGCTCAGTCTAGATAATTTCTACTGGCCTAGCTTCCAGTTTCCAAATTCTTTCTTCACTGTTTTCTAATCTTTTGTAAAACCTGTGAACTGAGTTATAAATTTTGACTATTCTCTTTTTTATTCTTAGAAGTTCGATTTTGTTCTACTTCAAATTTGCTATGCCATTTTTTATAGCTCCCTATCATCTGAAGATTTTTTTAGCTTTAAAAACCTGTTAATATTTTAGCATGGGGTGTGGCTAGTGGCAAAATGCTTGTCTAGCATGCGTGAAGCCCTGGGTCCAATCCCCAGTGCCACAAACAAAACAAAACTGAAGAAACTACCACCACCCACCACCACAGAAAAACCCCCTGTGATATCTTAGGTGTAGGTGTTTTACAGTCTGTGTCTTATCACTCTAATGCCTGACTCTATTCCAGGTTCCGTTCTGCTGTCCATTTTACTGGATCTCACTACGGGTGCCTTGTTTCCTCCTTAAGTGCTTGGTTAATTTTTAATACATGATCCTCACTGTCCTGGAAAACTACTTGTTAGTGTTTCCAGATTATCTTGGGACCACCCCAGGAATGTGAATATGGAATGGAAGTCTCCGTAAAGCCTACTTATGACTAACATCTTCCAGGGACACCTCCGCCCTCTCCCATTTTCTTCAATCACTCGGCAACTTTTATTGCGTGCCCTGATGTGGCTGAGAGGAAATCACTACTGACCCATCTTCACTCTGAGGATATTGCTTTTTGGGTTCATAATTTAAATGGGGACATCTGTCTATAGATCCTTTGTGATCTTTGTCCCCTTACCTTCAGAGGCCAAAGATCAGGTTTGTTGGATCAATAAATGATGTCAGGGAAAAAACAGCTCTTACGTATCTCAGTGAGGGAATGGTGTCTCTCTCTCTCTCTCTCTCTCTCTCTCTCTCTCTCTCTCTCTCTCTTTTAGATTTTTGGCCTCTTAGATTCTCACTCTTCAGTTGAAACATACAAAATTATTACCAGCGGACCATTTTTGACTGTCAAAAAAAAAAACTAATAAATATAACATTTATCTGTCTTTTGGGTGGTTTTTTTTTTTTTTTTTAAAGTACTTCTTTGATTTTATTTGGCATTTTTCATTATTTACAGAAGGAGAATTGACCCAAATAATTTAGTTTGCCAGATTCCCAGAACTGGAGTCTGCCTGTCAGCTTTCCTTGTTGGTGGCTGTGGGAATGTTTTTTCCTCCAAAGCCAGCTCATCCGTGGTGATCTGGGGGCACTCTCCCTGCGCTCTGCCTCCTTACCTTGGGTGACCACAGTCTCTCTTGCTCAGCTCTTTTCTCCTTTGCCTTTTTTTAATTAGTACTTCCTGTTTCTCTCTTCACCAGAAAATGTTTCGAATAAGTCACAATGACTTGTCTTCTACCTCCAGCATAGAACAAACCAGGACAAAGGAAGACCATGAAAATTGGGAAGTAAGTAAACAGGAAACAGCTGAGAGGCAAAGAGATGTTTTCAAAGGCGAACGTGAACAGAAGTCCAAGACTGTAGCCAGGTATGGTGGTTGTCTATCAGAGCACTTGATCACATTGGGAGCTGGAAGATACAGGGCCATGGGAAAGAGATCTCCAAGCAAGAAAGAAACTTGATAAACTGTGGGGTGTGCTTGAATGTGTTGGGAAAGGACTGCATCCAGAGCTGTTAATGAATAACTGAGCAGAGCAAAATAGTAATGACAATATGCATGCATGCAAATGCAAGCAAAGAAGCAAAGAAACAAACAAAACTTAAAGTCGTTATTGTCTCCAGAGGGGAAAAAAGCTAAGCAGCAAATGAAAGATGGTCAGTCACTATGTGTATGGCTCTGCTATTGATAATATTTGCATATTCTTGGCTGTGTGAGTATGAAAATTGGCTTACTGCAATAAAATCATACTTGGAGAATGGGAAGATACACGTGTGTGACAAGTGATATGACAGCTAAACTCTGGATTTTTTTTTTTTTTTGACAGCTAAATTCTTATTCCCATTGTAGGAAGTCAATCAATAGTATCTAACCCTAAAAGATAAAAATAACCAGCATAAAAATATGGCACTGTAAAAATATCAGAAGAAACAGCAAAAATAAGTCAAAGTGGCTGCGTCTGAGGGTTCAGGATAAAGATGAAATGTGTAAAAAGGGAAATGAGTATAGCAGGAAATGTGTGTGTGTGTGTGTGTGTGTGTGTGTGTGTGTGTGTGTGTGTGTGACAACTGAACCCAGGGCCTTTGCACTGACCTCTATTCCCCATCCCTTTTTAATTTTTTTTATTTTGAGACAAGGTGTTACTAAATGCTCTAGTTGCCCAAAATACACTTCAACTTGAAATGCTCTTGCTTCAGCTTCCTGGAACTGCTGTTCTTACTTATGTCTTCTCCTAGTATCATTTGATTTGTAAAACTGCTTTTATTACTAAGATAAAACAAAACTTACAAATATAAATATTCAGAATAAAGGCAATATTATCTTTATATGGAACTGTCATGGTTGATAGCATATTTTAAAATCCAAAGACAAATTACAAATTAGTGTTGACAGAAAAACTTACTGAACTTGCTAGATACAAGTAAATATACAAAAACGAGTAGCCTTTTTCTGTATTAACAAAATTCTGTTGGAAATTAAAATAGAAAGTTCCTACTTACATCAGTGATAAAGAGTTAACTTCCTTTGTTGTTGTTGTTCGTTTTTGTTTGTTTGAAACAGGGTTTTACTATGCACGCAGTTCAGGCTGGCCTTGAACTCACTTTGTAACCCTGGCTGGCTTCAAACACAGCAATTCTCCTGCCTCAGCCTCCAAATTGCTGGGATGATAGATGTGCACCACCACACCAGGCAAGTTTGCACCATTCATATGAGTAAATCTAGCAAGAGGTATTATACCAGCTAGTGAGGAAAATTTTACAACTTTACCGAAGAAATTAAAATAATGTTGGAGAAACATGAAAGTATAACATAAAAAAATTAAATTAAATTCTAAATGGAATCCCGATGGTATACCTTGGAATGAAAATCTTTTTAAAATATTATAAAAGAAAAAAGTCTGAGAATAGCCTAAAACATTTTTGGAAATAATTATTTCAGGACATGGTTTTAACTACCAGATATTACAACTTTCTTTAAGATGGCTTTAACAGCCAGGCATGGTGGTGCACGCCTGTAATCCCAGTACTTGGGAGGCTGAGGCAAGAGGATTCTTGCCAGTTTGAGACCATCCTGGGCTACAAAGTGAGCTCAAGACCAGCCTGAATTGCATAGCAAGGCCTTGTCTCAAAAAGACAAAAAATAAAAAAGTGAGATTGCTTTAACAAAGCAGTATGGTACTGGCACAAACATAATCACATACTTGAGTGTTACAGAGTAAAGTCCAGAAATATTAACATTTTGTTCACCTTCTTTGGTTTGTTTTACTTGTTAGAGATATACATTACTTCATAATTGTAAAAAATCTAATAAAGACAACTAAATGATGACCCAATGAAATATTTTGGTTTATATGCATTCTAAATACCTCTTTGGAAACAAGGGTATTTTTGTCAGATGACCTTCTCTTTTTCTGCATATCTTTCTTTGTTTTAAATTCCAAGGCTCATTGTCAAGTACCCAATAACCAGTCTTTGAGACCTAGTCCTGTCCCCTTCCTGGAGGAAATTTGTGGTGTATGTTTCCCATTGATTATGAAGATTGCTTTGCATGGTTTCAAATTGCATGTGGTCATTTTTATGGTCCCAGAGGACAATGCAAAGGAAAGATATCTATATATAACTTTAAGGACTTACCTTCTTAAAAAAGTAAATGAAATAAATTCTGTATCATTTCTAATCTTTTTTATTACTTATTATTGTCTTCGATTGTTTGATCAGTCTTACATTCTTACATCTGGTGGACTGAACAACTTCATTGAAGGGAGCAGTATGTAATGTAGCAACCATTGTTAATTCCTATCATTTTGTTTTGAGGTCATGTATTGTTTTTGTTTTTGTCTTCATTGCTGTTGTTATGTTAGTTTTTTTTCCTTTAAAATTAAAAAAAAAAGTAAATAAAATAATTTGGTACTCCTTGTTCTTCAACTCTTTATTTTTTAACTATAAGCGTTAAAATGCTACAGGTAACAGAAACATAGATCATTAAAGACAAAAGTTCTTCCTTGAAGGTCCCGTCTCTTCACCTCCCCACCAATCTCTTTTTTCTTGCTAGACTAACAGTTCAGTGAAGATCCTTCTAGTTCTCTGTGGTATAATACCTTTTAATTAAACCTGTACAAATGAGTTATAACAAATACATCTATTTTTCCTTCTAAAAATATGTGTTTGATCTGTTTTCACTTCTATGCACCTAGAATCACCTCTTTTTCATGAAAGGCTGCAACTAAATAGTAGGGATACATTATCACTTATTTCACCATTCTTATCCTAACAGGTATTTAAATTTCCCATTTTATCTATTACCAGCAGTGCTGCAGGAAATGTTTCTGAACGTGTGACCTTGAGTGCAAGGGAGGATTTGGGGTTGCTGCGTTCCTCTCTGTGAGATTGCCCTCCAGCACAACATCCCTTTGCCACGCTCCTACCATCAGCCCAGGGTGGCTGCCTTTCTCCCACACTCTAACCCACACGTGGTATTATCAATCTTTTTAAACTCTTGTTAATCTGATAGATTTTAAAATGTGATCTCATCGTTTGAATTTGCATTTCTATGTGTGACATTTAGTGTTTCTTCTGACTAGTTATTCTGCCTACCAAGTTGCCTTGTCCCCTAAACTTTAGAAATTCATTATGATTTGCTACTTTAACTTGTCCTTTACATACACTGCAGGTTTTTGCTCCCTGAGTCTCTCTCATCATTCAGCTTTGCAAATGATGTCATTAATGTGTATAGTGGTTTTTAAAGTTATAGGCAGTGCAGTTGTCCATTGTTTTCTTTTGTGGCTAATGGATTTAGTATCTTGTTTAGAAAGACTTTCTACAAATGACATATGAAGATATATCCCTCTATATTTTTCTAATATATTTACAGTTCTATTTTTCTGCATGTGTTTCTTTAATTCATTTGAATTTTATTTTTGTATACAGCCATGTACTAGTGATCTAAGTATTTTAAGATACTAGTTAATAGTCTCTTCATTTATCAAATTTTGAATCTATCTTGCTGGGATGAAATTACACCCCTACCATGTACTAAATGTCCACATAATCATGGGTGTCTTGCAAGGGTTGCTATTCTTTTCCATCCATTTGTCTATTCTGTTTGTCAGTACCACAATGTTTTAATTACTATACCTTTATAGAATATTTTGTATTCACTTTGTCAAGAATCTTTTATTTTTGAAACATTTCTGTGTCCTGTCAGATATGTTTTAAGTGGAATCTATTTTGCAAATCTCATAGGAATCCTTTAGGACTTGGGTTAGGGGTTTATTCATTTTGGCATCATTTTAGGAAAAACAATCCCTTCATAAAATCAAAAATTTCCCTTCAGAAACATGAAGTTATTCAAGCTTGCCCCCGCATCTTTCAATAAATTTTTGTGTATTTTTCAGGAAGAGTTAAAAGGTTTTTTATTCCTATGGAAGTCATTAAATATACTGCTTTAGTAATCTTTTGTTTTTT
Source organism: Chinchilla lanigera (assembly GCF_000276665.1). NCBI lineage: Eukaryota > Metazoa > Chordata > Mammalia > Rodentia > Chinchillidae > Chinchilla > Chinchilla lanigera. The sequence goes on from NW_004955416.1 coordinate 27,677,689, forward strand.
GTTTGTTTGTTTGTTTGTTTTTCTTCCAGTACCAGGAATCGAACTCACGACCTTCCATTTGCTGCTTTGGTATTCTTTTGAAAAGCACTTTTTTCCATTTACAAGTCTACAGGGTAATTGGCTGTCCATGCCTTTTTTATGGTGGGGGAGGGAGGGAGAAGAGCGATGGTACTAAAAGTTATTTTTTCACTTATTTTCCTGGAAGCACTTAGATCTCATCTTTATCACCATTCTCTTGCAAAATATGTTGAGTCATTAACTCTATTTAAAAATTCTCAAATTCTTTTACTGCTTTATTGTTCACTTACTATTTTGGTGATTCATAACTGTGGACAGATATGCCTTCTGGGAAGGGACAGGAATAATACTTTAAGTGCTTTAAAATGTATTAAGAACAGCCTCATACAAAAGCTATGAATACTGCCTATATAAAGTTTAAGAATGATATCTTGAACTCATATCTACCAACCACTCAGCTTAGTAAGTAGAACATTATTAAATCTTTGAAGTCCCCCTTGAAGGTTTTTCTGATCTCATTTTCTTCTTTCACCTGCAAAAGTGAGCAATATCTTGAACTGCTTATCATTCTTTTGCTTTTATCACAAGTTTCCTACATATGTGCATATGGGAGCAATTTTTCAAACACACATACACACGTATACACCCACCTTAACTGACCTCCCCTCCCATCCCAGGATCTTCCACAGAGAAGCTTTGCCGTAATAAGCTGCTGTTACCTGTGGCTGTGTGGAGGAACACACAGTTGAGGGGTTTGAAAGTCATGAAACCCTTATTTCTAATCTTTTTGAAATTTACCTTATAATGCTTGTGGAGTCTGTTTGTACACTTTTAATTCTGTTTCACTGATACGTTTATATATATATATTTCTCCAGTAGAATCCCACTTTCTTAATGATTATGGTTTAATGACAGGCTTTGTTTTCATATCTGGTGGTGCATTTTACTTCCCTCCCACCCTCCACTATTCCCATTATTATTATCTTTTCATTCTTCAAAAACTTTACGGCAATCCTCTCACATCTCTGAAACACCATTTTGGGATGTGGACTGGATGTCCATTTCACTCAGGAGTTCGTCTAGGAAGGGTTTCCACCTTTGGATCCTGAATCTTCCAAGTCAAGAACCGAGAATCTTTCTCTGCTTATTAAAATCTTACCTTATTTCCTTCAGTAGAACTCATAGCATTCTCTATTGTTTCTTCTTCCTGGCAAGTTCATTTCTGTGGATATGTTAATTTTGGTGGTGTGGTCAAGTGTCTTCTCTTCCATTTCATTTTCCACAAAGGTAAGCTGAGTTATCTAAATTTGTCTTTATTTGAAAACTTTGAAATGATCTTTTACAAACAGATAATAAATAGTTGTCCGTATTTATGGGTTACAGTGTGAAATTTTGGTATAAGTTTGTGATGTCTAATGATCAAGTGAGGGTAATGAGCATTTCCATCACCTCAAGCATTTATCATTTCTTTGTGTTGGGATCCTAGGAACTCCTCTATTCTAGTTCTTGTTTTATTTTAAAGAGAATAGTAAAAATAAAAAGAACAATAGCAAAATACCAACATCACAGATAAAAGCAAAACAAAGCAAAAAAGTTAAAAATGATACAGGGTTTCAAAAAAAACAATAGGAATTAACAGTGGTTGTTATATTACATATTGTTATCTTCAATGAAGTTGCTTGGATTACCAGATGTAAGAATGAAAGATTGATCAAACCATTAAAGAAGATAAAAAATAATAATTAAAAAAAAATTAGAGACAATACAGAGTTTCACTGGACAAGATGGTAGGAACTCACCAATGGCTGTTTTATTGCATATTGTTGTCTTCACATCAGTTGCTTAGATGACCAGATATAAACATGCAAAATTGGTCAAAATAAAAAAAATTTTTAAGTATTAACTCTTCCTTTCAATAAATCACCAGATATCAGCAGTACAGCTATCCCAGTGATCCATATACGTATTTTGCTTTCCTTCTTTCTTTCTTTTTCTCCTTTCCCTCATCCCAGTTGTTCCTTCCCTTGAGCAATTTCTTTCCCTTTCATATTATCTATTGTACGTTTTGGGTTTTATTTACTCTTTCAGGTTCTTACACTAGCAGGACAATACGATCCACATATGTTCTAGTTCTTTATAAAATATATATTTTTGTGGACTATCATTACTGTACTGTGCTGTAAAACTGAAAGTTATTCATCCTGTCGAACTGAATTTGGGAAGCATTGTCCAACCTCGCGGTGCTCTCTCTTCCTTCCACGCTCCCTACTCTCTAGGGATCCCTAATCTTCTCTCTACTTTTATGAAAGAAACTTAACTTTCACAGGAGGGAACACGCAGCACTTACCTTTCTGTGTCTGGCTTATTTCACTTAACATAAGATCTTCCAGTTCCATCCATTTTGTTGCAAATAACAAGATTTCATCCTTTTATGACTGAATAATATTCCATTACATGTATATAAACCATATTTTATCATACATCCATGGATGGGCGCCTATATCGTAGCTATTGTAGGTAGTGTAGCCGTAAACGTGACAGAGCAGGTATCTCTTGCATTCAGTTTTAAAGCCAGTCAGAAGGTGTTCATTTACAAATATTCAGACAAAACTGGGTAGCTGATGGAGCCAATGAGTATCAAATGAAAGTAAGCAAAAGATCTTTTAAACTGTAGATATATGAATGTTGCTTATTCTTATTATTGTTGTTCTGAGTTTGTTCTGAAGCCGTTGGCCGGTTGTATTTGTCCGAGAAGTCTGTGCCATGCTGTAGCGATGTTAACTCTGGAATAACCACGTTTCTTCTTGCTCACCTAAGGTCCAGGGATGGTTGGTGGTAATTTTTTCTCTACCTGGTAACTCAAGGATCCAGGCTTCCTACATTTTGCCTAGGTGAGAGCAGTTCAGGGAGAGAGGGGTGGAGGTTGCTCACTGCCTCTTATCACCCATCCTTGAAATAAAATACACCTGAGGTCCTCATGTCTGTTGTCCAGAATTGCTAAAATGACCTGGCCTAACCGCAAGGGAGGCTGGGAAATTAGATGGGTTCACAGAGGATAGGCAGGTGAGTACTAACTGCTTGCACCACTCGGGTGCAGATGTATCGGGAGATGTGTGTGGTCTGATGACTTCCCTGAGAAGTTTCGCCCACAGAGGACTGGTCCTGCAGCTGCTGACAAAGTGTGGGAAAGAGTGCTGAACCCAAATAAGCTCTTGGGTCCGCAGTCTTCTTCCTGGACTCCCTGGATTTCTCACTCATGCCCTTTGTTCCCTCTGACTCTGGGTTTCCGTGTGTAAACACGGCTGACTCCCTCGATCCTTCGGCTTAGTCATCACTTCTAATTCCGCATGGGCCGACGGTTTCTGAGAAAGCCCTTGCCAGATCCAGGCGCGGCGGAAAGTCGGGCTGAGACGCACCACTTCAGCCCCTGATGACAGCGGGGAAGACCAAGACTCTACCCTGTCAGCCACAAGCAACAGAAGCCCCCTCAGATTTGACTTCTCTCTGCTCCCCTGCGCCACACGCGGATGGATTTCAGAAGTGTCTCCAGGGTTCCTTTCCGGTTTGGCGTGCTCCACTTCATGCAAACACCATCCGTTCACCTCTGGATTATGCAGCTGTCCAACTAGTTACACAACTACTCAACGAGTCTCTGTCTTCTAATCCTGTCTCAACAAAATGGTCAGAGTGCAACGGGCATGTGCCGGAGAACCTCAGATATAACCCAGGCACACACCGACAAACACTGTGTGGTCTCACTCACGGGTGGGCGCTGAAAGCCTCGGTTCCGCGGAAGCAGAGAATGGAATAGTAGCCGTAAGAGGCTGGAGAACACAGAGTACTACAGCTCAGGAGGGTGACAATGGCTCACGGTGATTTGCTGTGTATTTCGAAAGGTCTAGAACAGGATTTTGAATGTTCTCAACTTTAAAGAAGAGATCAAGGTGATGGAAATGGTAATTATTTTGACTCGGTCATTACCCTTGCTCCATAAATACAAACAACTGGCGTGTGTCAATTAAAAGTTAAGTGCTGGAAACAATGGGACTCCAGAAGCGGAGGCAGGAAGATTGAAAGTCTGAGGCCACCCTGGGCAACTTCCTGAGAGCTCCTCTCAAAGTAAAAGTAAAATAAAGATCTGCAGATGAAGTTCAGTGGTGGAGCGCCTCTGGGTTCAATCCTCAGTACCGCAGTCAGTCAGTCAATCGGTCCCTGAGATAACTAGCTACGGTGATTGTCTAGAAAGGGTGACAGTCCTCTGCTCAGGCCCTCTGTGGCTGCTCCAGCCTAAGGTTCTCTTACCTCTCTCTCCAGGCTCCTTCCCCACAGCCCTGCCCCTGCCCACTCTGTTCCCACCTCCCACCTCTGTGCTGCTCTCAGACACTCCAGGGGGCTCCCATGGGAGATGTTTGAGCTCACTGAGCTTTCTTCCAGAAGCATCTTCCTCAGCTCCCTCTGCAAGAGGGCTCCCTTCCCTCCTCAAAGGCTTGGTTCGTGGTTCGCCCAACCTCACCTGACTACCCTATCACTACCCTCCACTTGCTCCCCGTCCTCTCTAAGCCCCAGTTCCCTCATTTTTCCACTTTCTTCTTTGTAGGACATATACTCTTAGGATGGACCATTAAACTTACCTATTGTCCGTATTGTTCTATATCTACTTCCCCTGGGTGGGCTATATGCTCCAGGAAAACAGGAGTGTTTACGTTGTTTTCTGATCTGTCATCAGCATGCCAGACACCTAGTCAGTGAGCAATATATATTTTTACAATAAATAAATGAATGAACGCAGCTAAAAAGTTTTCTTTTAAAAAAGAAAGTAAGACTCCAAGAGGCTCGCAGACATCTGGAGACTACCAGAACTAGTCTGGGAAATCAGGAAGTAATGGGGTAGCTTGCCCTGTCTCTTCATCACGTGGGGGAAGTGTCCGGTTCAGATCTCTCGGCACAGCTGCTTCTCTCGTGCTTTCTGCTGTCTCTGGCCAGCCCCAGCCCCACAGGCCCACACACAGACTCAGGGGCTGCTGGATGAGGCTGCAGAGACCCAGGGCAGCATCTGCAACACCCAAGGGGCTTTGCCTCCACAGTGTGGACTTCTGCAGCACTGGCTTCTCAGATCTCAGTTCCAGGCAAAGACGAGCTTGACGGTCCTTCTCTCAGATCCCTCCAGGACTTTCTATTCGAGTTCGTCTCAGCAATTACCATGTTGCCTTGCTGGTATTTGCCTGTCTATTTCCCCAGTATTGTAAACCTCTCACTTTGTATCCCCAGGGCCTAGCATAGCAACAACAGGGAGTAGGCACCTGATAAATACTTACTGCACTGAATGAATGAATGAATGAATGATCAATTGATTGATTGAGTGCATGCTGAGACAGAGCACGTAGGTGTGTGCAGGTATCACGCACTTGACAGAAGCTGATTCATATAGGTGCAGGGTGCAAAACTCCCCTTGGCCACCTGCATCTCTGCTGGCCAGAACGTATGGGCTCAAGGCCATTGCAGCTCCTGTCAACCTTACTCTAGGGCCTCTCTCCATTTTGGGGGGCCGGGCAGCAGCTGCAGACACTTTCTACCTTTTGTCTCTTCACTGGGAAATGTTGGAGCCTTCCTGTCTTTGTATCAACACCCACTCTCCCAAGACCTGGCAAGATACTTAGGGGAACTCAGGACAGATTTGAAATTCATGCTTCCAGAGAAAGGAGGGGATTTTACCTCCCAGGTTAAAAAAAAAAAAATCAACTTGTTTGCAAGAAAGTATCCTAGACTGAAAAAGAAAACCCACAAACTTGGAAAAAATTTTAGCTGACTGTCCCTCAGACAAAGGGCTTCTATCTAGAACATATAAAGAATTCAAAAATATCAGCCCCACAATTTGTAATTGCTAAAATGTGGAAGCA
>NW_004955416.1:27684933-27710097 GCF_000276665.1 Chinchilla lanigera
GGATAGTTAACACAGTTGTTCTTCTGTCTTCTATTTCTTTGCTGAAAGAAACTGTCAATGAGTCCTTGATTAATCACTATTGCATGTCTGTATCTGTTTTCATGAGAAACCACTTGGAAGATATCAATATGTAATACAACAAGCATTGTTAATTTCCTACCACTTTGTTTGTAACTCTGTATTGTTTGTACCGTTCTTTTGCTATTTTGTAAAAGGTTGTCTGTCTGTTAATGTTTTCCTCCTTTTATTTTTAAAATAAAAAAAAAAAGAAAGTATCTTAGACTGTGACCAGGGTGAGGCCTCAGCACTAGTGGAAACCCACAAGAAGCACTTGTTGCCATAGATTTAATTGTGTCCACAGAGGGTGTGTTGGGTCTCAAAACCATGGCCAGGTGTTTTGTGTTCTCCAGTTTTCCATGGTCTTTCTGAGCTTCGGAGAGGCTGAGGACCTTGCCATAGCCACTTGGCTTGTGCAAGGGGGGCAGTCACGCTGTCAGCCAGTGCCCTTGGCTCTAGCTCTCTTATCTGACTGCAGTAGACACTCAGCTGGGACCAGGGACACCCTCCCCAGAAAAAGATAAGGTTCCCCAGCCTGGGCCCCAGGGAAACAGCCCTCTCGTGTGGGACCCAGGACCACCTGCCTCAAGACAACCTGGTGTGCTTGTTAAAATGCACATTCTTCTGCTCGTAAATGAGAATCTTGGACACGGAGTGGGCACTGTCAGTAGATTTAGTGCATGCTGGCTTTGGGAATCTTTGGTGCTCCCATGGGACAGAGTGGCTAATGGGCAAAGGATCACAAAACAAAACCATGAGTGCCACAGTGGGTACGTGTTCAACCTGCTCTGGAAAGAGAGGTAAAGGAGTGGGGTGACCAAGGCTGATGTCACAAGGATTGATGTTAGAATTGGGTTTTGCAGTATGAAGAGGAGTTCATGGGCTAGAGAAATGAGGAAAGAAGATCCCATAAAGAAGGACCAGCGTGAAGGAAAGCATGATGGTGAGAATCACAGCCTTACCCAGACTGGAGCAGGGAGTGGTTTGGTGTGTCTCAGGCAGAAGGCCTCGGCATGGATGTGTTATTTGGGGACATGGTGGAAGCCGACTGGGAAAGACATCCAGTCAGGTAAGGCTGGACTATTTCCATCCAAATGGTGTGTGATTGGATGAATGCAGGGTCCTGAGCTGTCTGTGGGCTTTGGAAGCAGAGGGAAGGAAGGATGGGATGTAGAAAGAAAGACCTTCAGGGAGGCGATGAGAAGAAAGGCAGCTGTCGCACCGGGTAAGAACATAGCAGGCTGATCGGAGACTCCATGGATGGAGAGACAGAGGCAGAAGCCAGACCAGACAGGAGTAGCCTGAGCCAGTTGTGAGAGGAGTCAAGGCTTCCAACTGAGGGACAGAGGCTGTCTAAGATATCTCCAGGTTGAGAAGCCACAGGCAGAGGATGGAAATCCCAGCTGGGCACCTAGAAAATATTCAAGAAGTATTAGTTAATGAGTACCCACTGCGTGCCTGGGCAGTGACTCACCAGCTGGAGGCACTAGTTTAAATCTGAGGACCCTGGATGTACGTGGGAGGGAAAGGGAGGAATCGTGATTGTGATGAGAAAACCTGGAGGGCTGTGCCTGGCTGGAGTCCACCCCTCTGCCATCTTTGCCACAGACAAAACTGTCAATGGGAAGGGCCTGCAGTGCCTTCCAGCTGTAGAGGGTCACACAAAGAGTCAATCTAACTGTCCATCAGCCAATGGCTGGATAAAGAAAATGTGCTATAGGGGCTGGGGATTTAGCTCAGCGGCAAAGCGCCTGCCTGGCAAGCGCAAGGTCGTGAGTTCAATTCCTGGTACCGGAGAAAAACCAAAAAAAAAAAAAAAAAAAAAAAAAAAAAAAAAAATGTGCTATATACACAATGGAATATTATTCAGCTTTAGAAAAGAAGGAAATCCTGCCATATACCACAGCATGTATCAACCCAGAGGATGTTATGCTAAGTGAAATAAGCAAGCCAGTCACAGAAGGCAAGTGCGGCATGATTCACATATATATCTAAAAGAGTGAGATTTATACACCCAGAGAGGGGAAGTTACCGGGGTCTAGAGGGTGGGGGAAATAAGAAGTCCCTAAACAACAAGCATAAAGTTCCAACTGAGCAAGATGTGCAAGGTCTAGAGATTTACTGTACAGTGCTTTCCCTACAGCTAACAATGTATACTTTTAAGGTATGTGTCACATGTCAGTTATTCTTATCATCATAATTTTTTCAAAGACCTGTATAGAGGACTAGCTGTTGGCAAAGCTGGGGGAATAAGTGAGTTGGGCGGATGACCGTGCTGTCTCTGGGGAAGGGAGAAGCGGAGGTGGATTAAATCTGAGGGGGAAGATCAGGAGTTAATATTTTAACTAAGTTGAAAGTGAGGTGCCAGTGAGATAACAAAGGGCATTAGTCAAGTGGGCAGCCGACAAGACAAGACCTGAAGGTCAGCAGAGGGCATGCGGGGGTGTGTCTGAGAGGCAGTCATTGGAGGTCCAGGAGTAGCCAAAGCCAGAGAGGTAGCATGAAGAGTCAGGAAGAGCTGAGGAACAGAGGAAGAGAACCAGGGCCAGGCCGGAAGGACACCGGCATTGACCGGAAGAGGGGAAAGGGCTGGAGTCATCCGGTTCTAGTGATCATCTCCTTTTCATAAAGGAGACCAGGACAGAGTGTCTGAGAAGTGGGAGGAAAACCAGGCAGGGCCACACTGCAGGGTGTTTCAGAGAGACCAGATTCCAAACAATTCTGCAGAGAGGTGAGGGGTCTGAAACCCGGACTGTGCCAGGATGAGTTTAGCGGTTTGTGTTGTTGGGGGCAGCAGGGTCCAGGGGGCAGCGGGCAGGGTGAAAAGGGGGAGGATGACATGCAGGACATTGGCAAGTCCCAGCAGGAGACTCCTGATTTTGCCTTGACTTTTTTTGCCCATATCAGTAAATATACCATAGACATTCCATAAACTCTGATGAGGCAACCATTTCTCAGGTGCTGTGTTGGCCTAGGAAATCGCCATTGTTTCCTGCACTTAAGGAGCTTCTAAGCCAGTGGAGAAATCAGAAACAGAGACAAGAGGCTGTGGTATTAGGCAGTAAGGAAAGAATAAAGGGCAGGGAGTGATCATCAACCTTGGAAGGTGTGTAAGGAAAGGAAAGGGAGGCTCAATATCAGAGAAGGGGCTTTCTGACATAGAAGAGAGGAATCCACAGCCAAAGAGATACCTTGGGTCCTTTCTGCCCATGGGAGCGCCAGCAAAAATTATGAGCAATCTGCTCCGTTCTCTTCACTGGGTCCCAGTGCCCATCATATTAAAGCCCCTGACAAACACTGCAATAGTAAGGTACTTAAATTTTTAAGCCAGCATTTCCCACATTTAACCAAGACTGTTTTTAGGGCCCAGTTTGGTGAGTGTGGGAGCAGGGGGTGCGGAACCATTGCAGGACTGTGTGTAGAAGCCAGATGGGAGAGAAGGAGATGCTGGATGCAGAGCTGATGTGGCATGACTGAGTAGACTAGTTCTCAGTTCAGTCAGTGTTGGGCAGGGAAGGGGCAGGCTCCGGAGGAAGTTAGGGGAGATGATCATTAGAACCGATGACTCAGCAGGAGTGTGTGTGTGTGTGCATGTGTATGTATACATGCATGTTTGTGCATGGATGTGCGGCAGTGGTGAAGGTCATGGAGAAGGAGGTGGAGGTAATTGTGGTGATGACGATGGTGATAGTGATAGTGGTGGTGGAGAAGGTGGTGGTGGGCGTAAGTGTTGTGGTGGTAGAGGTGGAGATGGAGGTGCAGTGGTAGTAGTCGGGGAGGTGGTAGTGCAGGCAGAAGAGGGGTGATGTTGGTAGAGGTCGTGGTGGTGGAGATGCCGCTGGTGGTGGAAGTGCACACAGAGGTAGAAGTGCTAGTGGTGGTAGAGGTGATGATGTGGTGGATGTGGAAGTAGAGGTGAGAGTGGTGGTTATGTTGTCAGTGGCGATGGTGGAGTTAGTGAGGACTGGTAGAAATTTCTGACCTTGTGTTAGGTTAGATTCATCAAGATAAAGAATGTAGAAGGGCAGTTGGCCTGAGGCCAAGACAGAATGTTGGAATGAAGTCAGCTTATTTGGACATAGAGAGTTTGAAGCATCTGCGGAACAGACATAGGATGTCCTGAAGAACAAGTATGTAGGAGCTGGGGCTCAGCAGGAGACTCTTGAAGGTGTGTACCAAACCGGGATGCCCACTGCCCCATACGTGGATGGAATTTCAGGAAAAGCAAGCAAAAGGAAAGTCAAGGGGACTTGCTGGTGTTCAGTTTAGGGAATGCTCCCCTAGTTCAGCTCTAGCAGGAGGAGGCAGCTGCATCTCTCAAGGGTTACATCTGCACCAAAATCCCCAAGCATAAGGTCTAGTGGCCTGGATGAGCCATGCTCTTGCAGAAAGGACACCAACCTGACTCCAAGATGGCCCTGCTGTGCTCTAACCCATTTGTCATGCAGCCCAGGGATCAAGTTCTTGTTTTTGGCTCAGTCCCTCCTAAGCAGCCATTTGGGGGGGAAGGTGTGTGTGCCACGTGGGGCAGCAGGCTCTGTGTCTGGACTCCAGCTGGTCAGTCAAGAGAGCAGCTGTTGGCCCTCGAGCGAATGCTGACTGTTCCTGGGTGTGTCTCTTCCATGCCGATGCACCATGCTCAGATCGTGCAGATCTCCTTCTTTAAGTCCTTCAGGCTGCGCTTGCTACGGTAGCAGTGGCTTTCCTATGTTGGGTTGTTGGACAAATGTCGCGGTAACTTTAATGGAGCTGGAGGCCATAGGCTGATATACGATGCTTGGTGCCTCTTTGGCCTCTTTAAAATTTGGTGTTTTAGGTATCCACGACTCAGCCTCAGAGGAGGGCAGGGACAGGCAAGTAGGTGGGGATTCTGTGGTTCTGGGGTTCCATGTGGCCCGCTAGTCTGCATTTCTGTTCCTGGGAGATTACAGCAAACAAGCTCACAGACATTGCCCAGACATTCCTGCCGCTTCATTGAAGGTCTGTTTGTTGAGGTCAAATCTATTTTAACCCACAGCTGCTACACTTGGTTCTAATGTGTGTGTCTGATGTCCGAGGTTTAGAGGAGCCACAGGGCTTGAAGAGCCCGAGTAAGAAGGTGGCCCTGAGGTTCAGTTTGCAGCGATGTCAGCCTGGGATGTTAAGGAAAAGGCAAGAACTTTAAGGGATGGCTCAGAGAAGCTAGTGTGTTCAAGCTGTAGCCAGCTCCATCTAAAGCCTCCACAGTGGAAAGGACCTTCCTCAGACGTCCTGTTGAAAACCACTTTCTAGACAGGCAGACCCCCTTCCTCCCTCAAATGTATCCCTCATTGACAGCTTTTGTAAGGAGAGATGGCTGTTTACTGTGTGTATGAAAAAACAAAATCAAGCTAACAAAACCCACAAGTTTGCCTTTTAGGGCTACAAGTGCCTCCTGGTCTTGCTGTGTAGATGGGGTTGGCTTGCTCCAGCCTGTGCCCATGCGCTTGGGGAAGCAGGTGCAACTTTGCCAGACTCCATCCTTGCCACACCTTGGAGCCCACAGAAGTCCAAAGGGTGCTCTCTCCCGGGTACTGACATCACTCACTCCCAATGTCCAAGGCCCACGTGGCTGGGTATGTGCACATTCCTGCCTGTTAGGCTGAGTCCCTGGGGAACCAGGAAGGATCCTAAGAAGACCGTGTCCTGGTCCCTCCTGAGGCCACTGGTGGCCATCCAGCCAGACCTAGCCACACTGCATTTGAGGAGTGATAGAAAGGGCTGGAGTGGGCCTGGCTGTGTGGCCCAGGGAATTCTGGAATGTTCTCCAGGCCTCTCGTGCTGCACACACGGACAGACACAGACTGACCCACATAAGTGAATAGAAGTGAGAAGATCTTATAGCTCAGAATTGGCCCTTTGCTGAATTCCTATAGGAAGCCTTCCCTTAAAAGAAATAAAGGTTAAAAAAAAAAATTAACAGATCTTCACAACAGATTTCCAACCACTACTCTTCCTGGCCACCATATTCCATAGCTGGCCTCGAACCTGAATCTCAGTGGAGTCTCTGGTTGGCCAGACTCCATCAGCAATACCTGGCTATCACAGTATATGGCATCCTCGTTTTGGGGTTGCTGGAAGCCCCATGGCCTGGCTGAGGTAGCAGAGGCCTCGCTGCTAAGCAGAGGCTGTTCCGACTCAGCTGTGGTGCCCGGAGGCTGGGCAGCAGCCTCTCCCGGCCTGTTTATCGGTCTCTCCACTGGGGCTAAGCATACTTATCTGGTAGGCTGGGGTGCAGAACAATTAAATGGCATCATTTAGGTGCAGCCCCCAGGCTGCTGGGCACCCACTGTGCTTCACAAGGCTGGCTCTGGCACGCAAGGAGCTTGGAGCTGGCTGCAGCCTGGAATTCCCTTGGAGCGATTATTCAAGGTACAGTAACTATCAGGAAGCTGTTCCCACAATAGCCCTTTATCGTTCCAGCTCCCATCACTGCCAGCGAGGCCTATTTATACCACCAGAGATTCCTCTGGAGTGACTCACCAGCTCACACCTCTCCCCGGCAGACCTCGTCCACTGCCACCTGCCTTACCTGTCTTGGCCCGGGCTACCTGTTCCTTGGCTCTCACCTCAGCTGGCCCAGCCCTGGGTGCCTGTGAGTGCCCTCCGCCAGGCATGAGAGGACCCTGCCAAATGAAGCTGCAGACGAGGCCAGGGATCAGAAGAGGAGAGCAAGGGGAAACCGAGCCCTGGCCTGAAGCCCAGTGAGAGCCGAGTTACTGTTTAGATGGATGTATCAGGGGGAAGCTGGTGTGAATTTGAAATGCAGTGACTTCTGAGTCACTTTCCTGGCTCACAGGCCCCCCTGGGTGTCTAGTCAGCACATCAGGGTGCTATGCTGGGTTGAGGGAGAGGCAAAGGGTATGAGCTCCACCCTGGAATCCCCAAGCACACACGCAGATGACTGTGGGATCTCAGGTGACCACTGCCCACCCTCAGCCATGCATAGGGTCTGTTGCAGGCTGTGTGCCCAAGGCCTTCTAGGTGACATTTCCCTTTCTCCCGCAGACAGGGACTGGGCATCACAGCGGCCACAGAGAAGAAGGCTCTTCGGAGCCTGATGCTGGGCCAGTGCCTGATGCGAAAGTCCATGGTCAAGCTGCTCATGGAAACCACTTCAGGACTGTCTTCTGGACCACTTGGTGCTCCCTGATGCCCGCATCTGGCCGGCCAAGCTCCCACAGCCCCATAGGACTCCTTCTTCCACTTTACCTTGCTTTCCTGTTTCTTTCTTTCTTTTTTTCTTTAAGACACCTTTTAAAAAACTATACAATAGACCCTCAAGTTACAACCAGGCTAACATATGAGCAACTTGGGTTATGACCAGAATTATAGTTTTAACTTATGACCAAAGTCTTGCGTTATGATACAGATGCCAGCCACATGGTCTCAGATACAGATTTAATGCTTAAAGGGTTCTGGAAGGCACATTGCAACATCCCTTCCTGTATGGGGTTAATTGAGAAATCCTGGGCCAATGTCTCTCTAAGGACACCGAGATCTGCCTGTACACAAAAGAGAGACTTTGAAGGCTGCGTAGAGGAGCCTGAGCCTTCAATTGACAATTTGAATTACAACCAACCCCTGGGAATGAATCGAGTTCCTAACTCCAGGGTCCACTGAATTTAAACAGTGGGGTGAGTTTAAAGTGACATTATCTCAAGAATCTCTGATGCCCCGGTATAGGACTTGGCGGGGGTTGCCCAAATGAAATCTACCCCCTTAGGGGCTGCAGGAACAGACCTGGGACAGTCCCCTCCCCGCAGCCCCTTGAGCCGGTGGGGTTGGCGGAGGTAGCAGATGCTTGTCTTCCGTGTGTTCGTTGTCTTATCAGGAAAATGTGGACGAAAGTACACTAGTATTTGTCAGGCTCCTACTCAACATTGCTCAGTGATTAGCCCATTTAGATCTCTTTGTGTGCCTGGTAAAGGGATAGTAACTGCAGGTAATAATAACTAACAATACCTAAGTGCTTCCTGCGGCACACTCTGTTTTAAGCACTTCATACAAATTCACCCAATGAGTCCCCTTAACAATGCCATAGTGGAGACTTCCGCGATCTTCACTTTACAGAGGAGGAAATGGGGACACAGAAACGTTAGGTGTGACACATTGTGACACAGTTTGTGGGTGGCAGTACTGGAATTTGGCCCCAGGCACTCTGGCTCAGTCTAAACTCCCAATCCTTTCACATCATCCTTGCCCAGGGCCAAACTGGGATTTAAACCCTGATCTTTCTGAGGCTGAAGCCTATAATTCCTGTCTTTGCGTGCTACCTGTCAGGAGCGTAGGAGCGTAGTCCTCCCAATGCCCTCCCCATATGTGCTAGGGATGGATAAGTGAGGTCCCAGCTCAGAACATCAGGTTTCTGCGACAAGAGAGAAGAATAGGTGGAAAGGAGCCAGAGGAGGAGGCAGATTTGGTGAAAAGGGGCTCCTGGGTCTGTACTACCGCTGGGTCTGGTGCAGGACCCCGGATTTTGCCCTCCTGGTAAACCCAGAAGCACCTAGAAAGATCAAGTGCCCCAGTGCAAAGAAATGGGCCGGGTAAGGTGGGTGCAGAGAGGGAGGAGCAGCTGCCCCACAGATCCCCACAGGCCAAGCACAGGCAGGAGGCCATTGGGCCTCTCCACAAAGTCACAGCCTGGCAGAGGGCTTTGTCTCGCCTGCTCCTACCCTCAGTGTGCCTGCACTCTTGTGCAAGTGTCTATCTCCCGACAAGCCCGGAAAACAAGGTCTGGTTCTATCTTACACTGGCACAGAGCCTGGCCATCAATCTATGTTCGTGGAAAGAATTAATGAAGCTCGGAGTGTTTACTGGACAGAAGCCATGAGGCTCTGGTTCGAGGGCCATCAGTCTGACCTTCTGTCATCAAATGGAGACATGCTCAGCCCTCCCGAGGAAACCCAACAGCCCTTGGCACTGAACCCACATCTGCTCAGTGGCCAGTGACAAGGCTGACCTGGCTGGCGACCACCAGGCCTGGGAGCTGGAAGCCAAGTAGCTGGGCACTGCTTTCCATCCACTGTCTCAGCAGCACCCTCCCAAGCTTCTGGGTGGGCCCTGGGTTGGCTCCCTGCTCCCAAGGATGCAGGCCATTTCTCCAGCCATTTGGATGCTGAAGTCCAGTGCCCACCCAGGGATGGGGTGGGGTGATGGAGAGAAAGGCACCATGTTGGAGTCGTTACTCGTGAGCCATCCTACAGAACTTCGTCTGCCTGCGGCTTGCTCCTGGCAGGAGAGGCAGTGGGTTAGAAGTCCCTCCAAAATGCGTTGTCCTCGACGGTCTCTTCTGCCCCTTCCTCGCTAGGAGCTGTAATCTCCTGGCCCCGAAAACCAAGAGCATCCTGAGGTAGTTCCAGCTTCTCTTCCTGCCCCTCTTCCTACTAACCCTTTGTCCTCTAAGACTGGAGAAGCCAGGACCAGCGAGGGAGAAGTGGCTGCTCAGAAGTGCTGCTGCAGAATGATCGACCATCCTGAGCCAGGGTTTTGGGTGATTCTTAGAGGGGCCATGAGTGTGAGATGAGCCATAAGGATGGTGGGGTATGCGAAGCAAGGGTTGAAAGTAGAATATGATTTCTGAAGGGAACTAGAAGGAAATTAGCTTCCTTAATATAAAACACTCATACAAGGAGAGTCTTAGGAATTTTCAGGTGGGGGCCAATTACGGAATTGTACATGCCAGGTCTTGATACCACAGGAAATGGGGTGGGATGGGGGGATTTATGGCTTTAGTGACAGGAGCAAATGAATGAATGGTTGATGCATTAACCTGAGCTCTTTGAGGCCCAGGAAGCATTGAGTAAAAAAATCCTAACCAGCCTGGCATGATAGTGCATGCCTATCATCCAGCTACCTGGGAAGCTGAGGCAGGAAGATGGCAAGTTCAAGTTACCCAGCCTTAGCAATTTAGTGACTTATCAAGACTCTGTCTCAAAGTTTAAAAAGATTAAGTGGGGGGCAATCGTAGAGATTTAGCTCAGTGCAAAGGCCCTGTGTTCAATCTCCAGTTTTATAAAAACAAAACAAAACAAAATGCCAATCAAACTCATTTATGTAAAAATGAAGTGAGCAGGTTCATTGGCCCCTATAACTGAAAGATTCAGAAATAAATTGAGGGCCAGCTGGATTCAGGGTTTTAAATAAGATCACCAGGACTCCCTCTTCTCCGCTGGAGAGCTCCACATTTCTAGCAGCTCCAGTCTTGGGATTTGGTCTTTTTGATCTTGCTCAGATCATCTACCCATGGACATAGAGTAGATTAGTTTGGGTGACCCACTGGGTCACCTGCCCATTGTCAAGTAGCTGAGGGCTTGGATCTCCCTGAGCTAAGACAGGAAGACCGAGGGAAGAGAGCAGGTATGCTCTTCAGAGGAAACAGGGCACTGCTGACAAAGAAGGGTGGAGGCCCAGGGGACAGGCAGGGATGCAGGGTCTGCATGGCAATGGATAGATGGATGGAGGCCACAGAATATGAGAGGCGGCTGAGGGCAGAGCTGCCATGACACCTTACTAGACCACAAGTATTTCCCTGTCCCCTCTGTCATCAAAACCCAAAGGACCTGAGACCCATCTGACTCAGATGTCTGGAGGTAATGCTCTAGGCTGTCCTGGCAGCAGGCCCAGGAAGCATTGAGAATAGATGCGCTTGTTTTGCTTTGCTTTTCCAGGGGAGAAGAGGGGATTTAACAAGTGCGTTTTGGTCATATTCTTTCCCAGACACCCAAGTGGGGACTCCAAAGAAGCAGCTGTATATAAGAATACAGGGGTCAAGGGCAAGGTCTGGAGACATCCTCTCAGGACCCTCAGCAAATAGAAAGTGTTTACAACTGAGAGTCTGAATGTGATCCTGTGGACAGACAGACGGAAAAGAGGAGAGAGCCCAGAACCCGCCCCGAGCTGTAGTATTCAACACTGGGCAGAGAACGAGGAGCCCTAAAATGAAGTCGAAGCACAGAGGGGAAACCCAGCAGGAGGAAACCCAGTGGGTGAGAGGCCCAAGAAGTAAGAGAGGAAACTGTGAGATAAGGAGCAGCAGACGCGGTGGCCACAGGATTCGTGAACGAGGACACCATGGTGACCCTGATAAGGGCAGTTTCAGTGGGTCGGGGGTGGAAGTCATATTGGGTGGCAGAGGTGTGGAAGGGGAGACAGCAGCTTCCGATGGACACTTGGAGACACCGGGCTGTGAGGGAGGACAGAGAAATGAGAGAGAAGTGAAGTGGAGGGCGTGGTGTCCCGGGTGTACTTCCTCAGGCTGGAAGGTGCAGGAGGGTGTTCTTCTGTGCCAAGAGGAGCCATCCTGTGGGGAGGCAGAGGCCAAGCGGACAGGGAAGGGTTGCAGGGTTGGGCAGCAGGTGTCATGCAAGGATGAGCGTGTGGGAAGGGAGTGTGGACACCTTTCCCGGGACGGGGGAAGACAGGTGGGCCAAGTTGTGGGAAATCCCTTGCTGGCTTCAGCGGTTCACACATGGAGCGGAAGAAGAGGGCACCCTGAGGATGGGGTGTGGGATAGAAGAGAGCATGAAACTGCAGAGAGCAGGGAAATCACCTCTAGAGGGGACAGAGTCAGAAGCTGCGCAGTGCTGGGGTCCCCTGAGTCTCGCTCTCATGGACTCAGGGGAAACCAGTCAACCTGGTTGGGAGAGTTTCTCTGGTAGAACAAACACATGCAGAATGCAAATAGTGGGGACCACTTGAGGCTAGGTCCAGCTGGGGAGTGAGAGGTCATCATGGGGAAGGAGGGACGGAAGAGAAGCGGAAGACAGTGAACGGCAGCAGCAGGAATGTTGAGTAAGGGCACTGGAAGGACAGAGTACCGTGGCCACAGAGCAATGCCGGAGATGGAGACCACAGATCTGGGGCATTGTGAGCAACAGCGGCGGGGGTGAGACCATGGGAACAAAGCAGGGGAGGGAGGGGAAGAAGAGGGCATGGTGGAGCGGAGGCCAGGACCTGACTGGCCGCGGGGGTAGAGGTCAGTCATCACTTGGCCTGTGGGATGAAGCCAGCGAACTGGTGCACCTGTCTTTGGTGAAATGAGGTTGACGGGAAGAGAGCAGAGCAGAAACAGCAGCGGGGAGCTCCCATCTTCCTTCGAAGCCCATCCCAACTTTCTTTTGTGCCAGTGGCCCTCTCCCTGATGGGGAGACTTTCTGGAAAATGGGGCGCTCAGGGAAGGACGCACCCAGGTTCCAGTGAAGGGAAGACTCAGAGGAGATGTTGAGGAGTCCCACAGAGCCGGGTGAAAGGGTCATGGCACGGTGGGAACTGGGAGTCAGGTGGACTAAGGAATGAATGCATGAACGGGTCGGGGTGAGTGAACGAATGGGTGAGCGAAGCTGAGCTGGTTAACTGGGAAAAGGAAATGTCAGTGGTGTCATGCCGAGCACATTCTTCACTATTGTTCATTGTCCACAACGCTGGTGGGAGTGGGAGGTGGGTGGAAGGCACTGGCGTGATGTGCTTCTCCGGTGAACATTTCAGTTCTTGGTAATCCCGTTTTGAGTCTCACAGAATCTATTTCCTCAAGCCGTTTTTATCCCTATTTATACAAGTGACTAATCCTCTCATGGGCAGAGCCAAGCTCTCTGTCTCAGTGACATAGAGATACTGAGACAAATTGCTCATGGACATTCCAGAAGAGATGAGTATCTACAAATTATTGAAACAGCCTCAATATGTAAATAGTATTGTTAACTTGTCTGAGCCTTATCTAAGATTAGACACAAAAGGAGGGTAATTCCAGGCCAGTTATCCCCTTCGCACTGGCACGGTGCCCCATGGCTGTGTCAGCCAGATTCCCCAGCCCACCGTGTCCACAGCAAAGATGCTCCCAGCCTCAGCTGGGACTGGGCAGAGCTACAGGCTCTGCCTTAAAGGTGGAGAATCCAGTGCCACTCTCCAGGTGTGCTGCAGCTTGTTGGTTGGACACTGTCCCTTTGGAAGAAGATGTCTCCGGATTCTACTTTGTAGGTATTTCTGCAATATCCTTCTGAGGACTAATTGCCCCAATAAACCGTGCAGAAAGGCCCTGCCCAAGTGTGGAGAACCACAAGCAGTCAAGTCAAGCTAGCTGAAGCCTCCACCCAGGAAGAGACAAAGCTGACAATGTGGATGTCAAGGGTTTCCTAGTCCTCAAATCAACAAACAGACCCGTGAGTACAGACTGGGATGAGCTGACAATCAGGACTAAGCTGGCTTGACAACTCTGAATTCTGAAAAGGAGGTAAAATGAGTTTTATATGGACAAAGGTCTGTGGTCTATTTCAAAAATCAATAAATGTGCTGTTTGAATGAATCATCCCTTCCAGCTTCTGGTTATTGGTGTTGAATCCGACCTCAGAAGAAGCACGGAGTACTTAGGTAAAAATGAGAAGTATTTCTGAAACCTAAGGTTTTGTATTTAGCCTAACTGGCTGAAGGAAGGTGGGTCATCCCAATAACGCTTGTCTGTGCAAATGGCTGTCCCTGGCAACAGAAAACAGAGGCTTGGCAGGTCTCCAGCAAACCCAGCCTCCCTCTCCATGACGCTCTCCCAAGAGTCTGATAGAGCCAGCAGGGCCCGAGACTCCAAGGCCTTCCCTTCAGAGTCACCAACTTCTCCCTGGATTTGGTGACTATACCGGGATTGTTGCCTCCTGAATGAATGTTTCTTTTGGACCCTTGAAAAAGTTACTCATTTTTCCGGAGATAAGGCCAAAGCATTCGCAAAAGCAGTCTTTGGAACTGGCTTCCAGGATTATGCATGCACAGTTAGTCACACAGAAAATCCTTAATGATAGTTAATTTGGGTCCTTTGAGGGTGTATTTGGGTTGTGAAAACAAAGCCATTGGCAACCAAGGCAAAAGCAAGGCCTGATTCTAACCTGTGGATTCAGAACTTTTTGAGCAATTTATAGAACTAATCCCGAAGACATTGCATTTCAAACATTGCATTTAATTAATTCACTGGTTACTGGGAGAATGCAAATACAAAACAAAATAAGCCATTGTTACCAGCCACACCTGGGTTAAAATTCCAACTCTGACATTTATTAGCTGTGTGACTTTGACTAAGTTGCTTAACTTGTCTGGGCCACATTTGAATGATTTTCCTAAGGGAGAACTATCAACCTCATAAGGCTATTGTACATCTTTTCTTCTCTTCTGAGTTGCTCTTTCCCTACTGGGTCTTTGGCACCATTCTAAATGAACTCTTTTCTTCTCGTTTCTCTCCTTCCTACACCTAGTTGTATGTACTGATCCCTGAAAAAGTTATAAGCCCTTGTCTGTGGCCTTTGCCAATTTCTGTGGTGTAAATACTTCTACCATGGGCTAATTTAAATTACCAATAATTTAGCAAGAAGCTCCCAAGGTTCTGACCTAGTTAACACTTGGCCACGGTGGGTAGCAAGAGCTAGCCCTTCCCTCTCCTCTTCCTCCTTTTTCCTTTCACAGAAGCACTGGCTGTGGCCCGGTAGAATTTCCATCTATGGCTCTGCCCTTTACATTTAAATGGCTTCCAAAAATAGCTCTCCTCCTTACATCAGTTCCTGGCTAGCAAGTGTGCTGGAATTCAGGTGTTCTGGTCATTGTCCCACATCTTCCTGAATCCTGCCTGGCATCTCACCAATAGAATCTTCAAAGAAGACAGAGGGTTCTTTGTGTTTTGCAGGGCTGTGCCAATCTGCACTTGGGTTTCCGCATTCTCCCAGTGTTGGGTACTGACCTGCAGCCTGCGTCGTCTTCCCTGGCAAGCCTCCCTCATCTGGCCGCTTTCTGCTTCCTACAAAGTCAGGGTGAGCTCTGGAGACCCAGGGAATGGAGGAAAGTTGGGCTGATGCCCATGCCAGGAGAGGGTGCCAGCCCTGATCTTCTGAAAATGAGGTACCAGCCTCGTCCACAGAACACGTCCTGTGCTGTGATCTGAGGGGCTGAGAACACGTCCTGTGGCACCCAAAGATCAATGCAATGGTCTCCCCTTATCTTCAGTTTTGCTTTCTGTGGTTCCAGTTATCTTTGGTCAATCATGGTCCAAAAGTGTGAAATGGAAAATTTCAAAAAATGTACAACTCGTAAGTTTTAGATAACTTTTATTTTGGTGGGTTGTTACAATAGTTCTGTGTTATTGTTAGTTATTGTTGTTCATCTCTTACTGTGCCTAATTTATAAAAGTTTATCCTAGGGATGCATGCGGGGTGATCAGAAAACACTGTGAATATTTAAATGAAAAGAAACTCATTATAGTAAAAGACATGTTGCCAAGAACAATGGGATGAGTGTTTTGAGGGGCATCAATAGCAATGCAGCTTTTACTATAATGTCTTTAAAATTTAAACAGTCACTCAAATTTAAATTTAAGTATTCATTTCCTGATCATTTTTCCTATGTACGTGAAAAAAAGAGTATATATATAGGGTTCAGTGCTATGAATGATTTCAGGCAACCATGGAATGAGGGGTACTGTGCTAACATTTGTCAGGAGCTTACTGGGTTCACTGTTTATTTAATTTTGGTTCCCCCAACCCCATATATAAGGGTGGAATTACCATATTTGTTCTGCAAGGGAGCTTGGGTTGCATCATGTGCCCAGGGTTGATAAGGGAATAGGAAAATAGTCCCATTCACAGGTCTTGGCAGGAGAATAAATTAGCACAATCCTTGAAAAAGACCATTTTGCCATATATCTCAAAAGCTTAGAAATATTTATCATATCCCTTTAGGACAAAGGGTCCTTTAATTGTGTTAGTCAGTATAAGCTCACTTCTGTAACAAATGCGGTAACCCCCAATCTGCTTACAGAAAACAGAGGTTGGCGCATTATCTGTGTGAGCCGGGTGAGAAGAACTTTAGGTCTTGCAGGCCAAACAGTCGCTGTAGTAACTATGCACTTCTGTGCGTGGAAGTGGCTACCGGTGTGTGCACACAAGTGGGTGTGGCCGGGCTGCAGTCAGACTTTCTGTGTGGACACCAAAAAATTATTCTTAAAAGCGCAAAAGGTGTGCAGTCCCAACACTGGCAAGAGAACGCCAAGTTGAAGTTCAGCCTGACCAATTTAGCAATTTGGTGAGACCCTGTCTCAAAATACAGTTAAAAACAGGTGGAGTTGTAGCTCAGTGTGATGGCCTCAGGCCATCCATTCAATCCCCAGTCACACACACACACACACACACACACACACACACACACACACGCCACAACTTATTTTGAGCTGACATCTAAAGACCACACAAAAACAGCAGAGTGTGTCTGGTCTGCAGTCCATGGTTGGCTGACTCCTGGCTTCCAGCACTGGACGTTTCTTTTCCCCACAGCACTGATCCCACCTGGGTGCTCCTGGCTGGCTCTTTCCAGCGGTGACCTAGGGATGCGGGGTCTGTCTGTTCTGTGCTCTGCCCTCTCTGGTCCTCTCTTGGGGGACTGTGCCACTTTGCACGGTGGCCTGGAGCTGGAACACATCATTTTCCCTACATTCCCCTGGCCAGCAGCTGGGCACACAGCCACAGGGGGCTGGTGACCCCGACATAGTGTATTTGGGGATCAGCCACTAACATCTGATGCTCACACATCATAGTATTGCCTTCAGGAAGTTCCAGGCTGGAGTTCAGCTGGCCTGGAGGACTTTTGCAATTATAGCAACATTTTCCCTTTTTTTTTTTTGGTTTTTCTCCGGTACCGGGAACTGAACTCACGACCCTGCGCTTGCCAGGCAGGCGCTTTTGCCGCTGAGCTAAATCCCCAGCCCCTTTCCCATTTAATTTAGTACCTATGATGTGTTAGAAGCAATGCTGAAATTATATTAAATTTTCATAAAACCCTGTGAAAGAGGTGCTGTTGTTCCCATCTTTTGCGTGGGGATACTGAACCCCCCAGGGGCTCTTGATTGCACAGCTGGTGGGAGGTGTAACCAGGATAACTCAGACTCTACTCTTTCAGCAGCCACCAGGCTAGCTGCTTCAGGGCACTGTGACCAGGTGCTTAGTAATCAAAGTCTAATTCTCTGTTTTCCTGGGTGTCCCAGGGCCCAGGGCCAGGCCTGTCCTGCAAACCAGACTGGCCCTGGGGCCTGTGAGGGAGCTCCTGCATCCCCTTTTGGCCTGTCTGTCCCAGAGTTCAAAGCTCTTCTCTGGCTTCTGAGGACCTGCCCAGACAGCTCTCCCCTTGGGAGGAAGGCAAGGAAATAGGCCTGATTACCCCGTCATTTCACAACGGAGATACCAAGCGCTTGACTTGTCGGGTCCACCCATACTGCTAGGGGCAGGAGGGAGAATCCTCCGGCTCCCCGCTGCTCGCAGAGCTCGGGAAGCCGGGAACTGCCTTTCCTGAGTTTCCCAATATCCTGAGACATCAGAGAGAGGCAGATGGATGTGGGCTGGCTTGGGGGATTTGATTCACAAATTGAATTTACATCCTGGTGCCAGTGAGAATGGCACACGGGCCTGTGGGGGCCTGAGGGGTTTGGCTGAGTTAGGTCCCTCCCAGAGCCTCAGTTTCCTCTTTCGCTCACCAGGGAGAACCTCTTCTGAAACTGAAGGATGGTGATGCATGGGGCTGGCAGGGGACGGCACGCAGACCGAGAAAGCATGTCACTGACGAAATGTATAGTGACCTTGGCATTGCAGACCTTGCCCAGCTGACCCTCTGAGACTGCTAACACTGGCCTTGCCCGGAGGGAGCCTTTCTGGGCTCCTGCCTCAGTGGCTGTACCAGGCCAAGAGACCAGAAGCTGAGGGTGAGCCTTTCTGGGAGGCGTTCACACAGGGCTGGCAGCCCCTCTCATCAGGAAAGGCGTGCTCTCTTGGCAGAAGGTGCCCCCGCTGTGCCTCCCTGGTACCTGCTTGATGACGGGCAGTGCTGGAATCCCGGACGCACACCCATGTGAGAGGAGCGGTCCTCCCAGTGGGCTGAATGGGGAGGGACGGCACTCCAGGGAGTCTGTCCTCATTAGCCCAGACCTGCAGGTGAGCCCCCGAGGAGCCTGCGCTTCCTGCTCCTGGGGCTCCTCCTTCCTGTCATGCTCTTCATCCTCCCTGAGTCGGGGTTGGGGGAGCCTGTGGCAGCAAATGTTTGCAACAGGTGTGAGCCAAGGTGCACAGGGATGCAGTTGGGGGCATCCTGAGCTCTGCCTGCTGGGCCGGAGGACCAGGCAGCCCAGAGGGCCCAGGCTTCCCTCCAGTCCCATGGAGTGTCCTTCAGGTTTGGGGGGACAGTGGCCAAAGGACCTGGGTTGTTCTTCCAGCATTTCCATAGCCTGACATTTTATTACAGATTAATAGCTTTTGTGGGTTTTTTTCTGCTTTCACTACTAGGAAATCAGATCTAGAAGATCAGAGACTCGACCCATTTGGTTCTTTGTGAGCTGAGATGGGTAGAATGATGGTGCTAGAAGATATCAGGTCCTAATCCCTAGAGCCTGTAAGGAGACAGGGTCTTTGAAGATGTGATGAAAAGAATCTTGCAATAGGCAGATTAGCTTGGATTAATTATGTGGATCCTAAACCACATCCCAAAGGGCCTTATAAATCAGATGCAGAAGAAGATGGTACACTCAGAAGAGAAGGCAGCCTGGCCAAGGAGTTTGGCACAAGTGTAGTGATGCAGCCACGGGTCAAAGGATGCTGGCAGCCACTAGCAGCTGGAGACAAGAAATGGGTTCTCAGAGCCTCCAGAGAGGCATGGCACAGCCAACACCTTGGCTGGCCCAGGATGCTGGTTTCTGACTTCTGGTCACCAGAACTGTGACAAAACACATCTCTGCTGGTGTAAGACCCCAATTCTATAGTAATTTGATACAACAGCAATAGGAAATTAATGCAACCCCCTATCCCAGTGCCTGGGACATAACAGACAGTGAGTATTTGTTGAATGAATAAACAAACGCTCTCAACCAAGCATGGTCCACAACCCAGATGAGCCTCCTCACTGAAAAGCCTTCCTTTGACACCCCTTCCTCTGTGTCCTAGGCAGTTCTGTCACACATGTGGCCAGGGAAAGGACTGCCTTTGAAAGCCAGCTCCTTTTGACAAAGGTGATGGCAGAGGCCATAGACAGTTGGGCCACACCCTACCAGCAAAGGTATTTTGTTTGGCTGGCATAGAGTGCTGTGTATAAATTAAATTAGATACCAGTATTTCAATATAATTCAGGAGATTTTCGATAAAATCAAGATTTCCAGTTTCTGTTGAGAAATCAGACATTCTTTCAACTCCAGCTGCACCCACACAGGGCTCAGTGGCTGGGACCTGAAGGGAGGCTGCTTCTTCAGCTCAGGCTTGGGCTCGGGTCCAACCACCAGACTTCTCAGCTCCCCTTAGCCTCTCTGCACCCCCAGTGAGACAGGAGGGCAGGTTCCCTCAGTCATGCATGAAGGGCACAGCACCTCCTGGTGGCTGAACTGCTGCCCAGTGCATCCTTTAGAGAGATTCTGAAGCACTGGGCATGATGGTGTGTGCCTGTGATGCCAGCACTCTGGGAGGCTGAGGCAGGAGGATTACAAATTGAAACTCAGCCCGGGTAACTTAGAGATTTTGCAAGAGCTTGTCTCTAAATGAATAGTTTTTTAAGGGGCTGAGGTGGCAAGTCAAAGGGAAGGGCCTGGATTCAGTCCTCAGTATGGCAATAAATATTCTAAAGTGACCTGCTCAGGGGAACCCTGCTTCTTCGCAGCTTCCGGCCAGGAGAGTTGTCTCTAGAAATCTCCCAGTCATTTCCTGGGGGTGGGGTTGGATCTTAGCAAACTTCAGGAACTGCCCAGGCAACCTCCTGCAGGCCTGGGGAGACAGGGACTAAGGCATCTTCATCTGCGTTCCCCAGCACTCCCCCACCTGGCCCACTCCAACAGCGGCCCTAAAGGAAGCCAAAAGTACTAGCACAGGAAAGAAAACCAAGTGAACCCCCTGGGGGCCACCCAGGAAGAATGTGGAAGAACTAGGAGCTGGATCTGAGGCTGAAGTATGCCTGACCCTGCAGACCTCAGCATATACATGGGTGGGACCAGACCTACTCCTCAAGCGCAAGGGTGGCTGGTGGCCCTGAGCCAGAGGGGGATGGCGCTAGCCACAGGCCTCTCCTCTCCAGGCCAAGGATCATTCTGACAAGGAGAATTTTCGAGTGAGGCCCCTACAAAATGATCTGTGTCCACAGCTGCTGGTTGTGGGGCTGCTTTAGCATGTCTTCCCCCGGGCTCCAGAAAAGGAAATTTAAAACACGTGTAAGCGCCTTAATGAGACCAGTGAACTCCTCGGAGTCCTTCTCCGTCTAATGTCTGTTAATTTGCGAGCCTTTCTGAACGGGGGTCTGGAGCGGGGTGGACTGAGTGAGATAAGCAATACATGCAATGCGCGCAAGCACGTTGCTTAATTTCTCTGAGCTTCGACATTTCGCCTTGTAAATGACCGACAACGGCCTCAAAGGGATATCGCAGGATTGGACTGAGATGAGAACTTACATGTCCTGACTGTCACCAGAGAGTCGTGGAAACTGCCACGTTAGGGCTGGGAAATTATCTCTGAAGGGGGACTCTGAACTCCCCATCACCGCCCCCGGGCTGCTTAAGCACCGCAGGGATCAGCGTGGGGACAAATCAGCATCTCTGTCGCAGCTCCTTCTGTCGCCCCTAGCAGCAGCCCACTGAAACAGACAACAAATACGAAAGTGGGCGACAAGGCGCATTTGTCACAAGGACTTGGTGCACCGAGGGATGGCTGGGTTTGGGAGCCAGGGAAAACCCAGCAGGACCCCCTTCCCTTTCCTCCGGGCTCCCCTTCTGGAAGCCTTGCTTGCTCATCCACGGGGCTCTGGCGCACCTAGGGTCAGGGCTCAGGCGAAGGCAGCTGAAGGTGAACTTCCTAGCTGTTGCGTTTCCTTGAAGTGGGCCACACGGTCCATTAGGCAACCCCAAGCTCAACCCCAAACCCCAAGGCCCAGATGGGGGCCAGGGCTTCACCCTCAGGCCTTGCAGCTGCCTGAAGAGGCCCCGCCTAGGCCACCCCACTCCGTGCTGTGTAGCCACCCCGGCCGACAGGCTGTGTTCAGAACGGAGCCAGCCCGCAAGCTGAATGTGCACGGTGCTCTCCACAGAGAGGATGAGCCCTCTGCAGGCCTCCAGCGCAAGGCCAAGCCAGGAAGAGCTGTGTGTGGCATGAAGAGGGCACTTTCACCCCAAGGGGGGCGGTGCCTGTGCACATTCCAAAGAGGGAGGGGTGGCCCAGGTTTCCATCTTGCCGCAGAGCAAAGCTATCTATCTTCTGGCGGCCTCTCTGGAGGAACATAGTTTGGACAACGTGTTTCCCCGGGAAGGGTTGACACCACAGAGACTCTTCTTCTTGATCCCTGTTCTGGTTTGTTCCAGAGCTGGTACGTCCCACAGGAAGCAGAAAATGGCCATTCTGGGAGGATTTGCCTCTGCAGCTTGGGGTTTGACTAATCCTGGCAGGTTCCCCTTTGAGGGGACATTAGGCAGAAGGGCAGAGAAGGAATCCTTGGAGCCCTGGGTATTTAGGTTTTATAACACTTCTCTGCCTAGAAAGACTATGCACACACCTATTGCACCTTCATAATACTGAGGGGTTAGGTGGCCAAGGAGCTAATGAAGACCACCACATTGTATGACCAGAAGGAACAGTCATGCTGAGTGTTTCCTGGCGTTGCAGTGTCCTGAACGACCCGGGCAGCTGTTTGTGACAGCTGGGCGAGACAAATCTAGACCCTTGTCCTCTAACTCCATTTTATTTCCTTCACTTTCTCTTGTATAAGGCTGGACCTTCTGTGTATCTCATTAGATTTGAAAAGAAGCCTGTTGCCTAGCTCCCCGGTACTGATTGTCCACCTCTGTAAAATAAGCCTAAAATATTATGATTATTATAATGAATAAATGACAAAATGGAGAAAATTTATGGCTGACCGAACAAAACTCAAGATATAAAAACAGCTACTACTTTTACAGCTGCTGACACTACTGTAATAATATAGATGCTTCCCAACTAGTATTGGGATTACGTTCTGATGAACCTACCCAAAGTTGAAAGTACCATAAATTTAACTCCACGGACCTTCTGACTGGCTGAGCAACACAGCACACTGGATTTTCCTGGAGGGTCTGGCAGGACACAGACTGCTGACCTCACTCCCAGGGCTTTTCATGCAGTAGGTCTGGGCTTGAAAGTGTGCATTTCCTTCTTTCTTTAGAATATTTAATTGGCCAATACTAATCGTGTGTATTTAGGATGTACATATAGCTTGAATGTGCTCTCCTAGTTTCCTGTGTTGGAAACTTAACATCAAAGTCATGTATTGATGATGTTTGAGAGGTGAGGTCTTTGGGAGTGATCACAAGTACCCTGCTCTCAAGAAAGGACAAGCCTATACATGGGTTAATGAGGTTACAGAAGCGCCATGGCATGATGTAGCCTGAAGGCTCTCATCTGATGCTGACACCAGGCTGGGGGACTTCGGCCCCCAGATACAAGCTAAGTAACTTCTATTCTTTATAAATTACCTGGCCTCAGGTATTCAATTATAGGAACAGAAAATGGACCAAGACAGGGTAGGACATGATGTTTTGACATATGTAAACTTTGGAGAATGAGCATACCAAACCAATTAACGTATCTATCACCTCATATACTTATTTTTTTGCAGTTAGATTATCTAAAATCCATTCTTTTAGCAATTTTGAGATATATAATACATTATTACTGGCTGTGGTCACCATCTTATGCAATGGATCAAGAAAACTTCCTCTTGTCCGGTGGAAACTCTACATCTGATCAGCATCTCCCCATCCCCCATTCTCTGCCCCAGCCTTTGGCAACTCCCATTCTTCTACTAGTATAAGTCTGGGTATTTTAGAGTCCACAGTCCTACCAGTGGCTCAGATGACTTTGATGCTGTGGCTGAGGACCACACTTTGCCGATCACTCCCCTGCCCGAGGGGGACACGGATTCCTAACCTCCAGCCACCAGGCACATTGAGGAATATATACAGCCTAGAGCTACCAAACAACTCAGTTGCTCAAGAGGGTCAGAGGTGCTGGTTTTAATGTAAAATTTCCTAACTTAAAACTGGTGACTAAATTTTTAATCAGCTTTATTAGGGACTAGATGGAATGCATCCATGGACTGGGCTGGGGGCACAGCCTTCCACTCTGGAGGGGTGTGTCTGTGCACATGCTTGGGTGGGGCCCCTGACCTCCCGACAGCATTGTTCACATTGGTTGCTGTCCTTTGCCACATGTCCCCGGGAGCAGGGACCCTCACTGAGCCTTTATGTTTCCCTGGCCCCTGCAGCTTACAGAACAAAGAAAGACGGAGAGAGGAGAAGGAAGAGGCCACCCATTTAAAGAGGATTATCACAGCCTTCTCAGACTACATGTAATTAAATGGTGGGGTGAACCACTTCGGGGACCTTGCGCTGGGCTTAGCAGGAAGCTGGTGTGCTCGGCCAAGTGGGTGCCTTGGAGGCCTTTGCCATAACAATAGCTTTGATGAAATGACAGGCAGATCAACTCTCAGGATCAGAGGACAGGAGGTGACCTGAAGTCAAATCAGGGTAAAAGTGTCTCTCTCCCCAGGCACGGGATTGCTGGGGGCTTGTACTTCGCAGAGTAGGTCTAGCTTTGGGGGTGAGCTCTAGGTGAGGTCGGATGGGGAGTCCTGGTGACTTGCCTGGCCCACCTTCTAACTTTCCCCTTACCGACATCCCTCATCCTGCAGCAGAACAGAACAATAATTCATACTCTGACTGTCTCCAAGACTTTCTGAGGTTTTCAGCTTTGCTTCCTGTTGAGTGACAGTCATGACCAGGGAAGAAAACACAGAAGAGATGGTGATCTTAGGCTCCTTTTTCTTCCCTGCTGTTATAGTTTGGATCCTAAATGTCCACTGAAAGCCTGTGTGTTGAAGGCGTGGTCCCCAGCCCATCATGCTGTTGGCAGTGGTGGCTGTGGGAAGAGGGTCCTTGACCCTAGGCTGGGAAGGGAAGTGGGACTCTAGCCCTTTTCTCTTCCTCTTTCACTTCCCAGCCACCACGAAGTGAGCCGCTTGCTCCAGCACCTATGCCCTCGTGGCTTATATGCTCCTGCAGTCTCAGAACAAATGGAGTCAACTGACCGTGAACTGAGACCTCCAAAATGGTGAGCTAAGAAACCCTTTCTATTTTCAAGTTGATTATCTCAGGTATTGTTTAACAGAAACAGAAAGCTGACTGACACACCCACCATACAAATTCTAGCCTACATAATACCAGGACCATCTTATCACCTGAGCTGAATGAAAATCAAGACTGATCAGACCAGCTGTGAAGAAATCAATCATTCAATGTTTTACAAAGCAGCTTAATTGTAAATTCCCAAATTCAAGGTCATTTTTAACCTTGGCTCATTTGACTTTCAGGATATGTTACTTTCTGACATTTAAGATGGTCACAACAATCAAATGTAAAATATTCCTATGTTTCATGATTATTGTTTAGTATTAACTCATATTTGGGTAAAGAAATGGAAGGAACCTTTCATTCTTAAACAAGTTAAAGAGCAAACTGTAGGTGGTAGAGAATTCACCCTACCTTTACTGTATCCTGTGCCTAGTGGTTAGCTGTTCCCTGTGTACCCACCATCAAAAGAAATGTGAGGAATTGATAAGAGATTTATTCTAGATGTTTTCTTACCCTGATACTAGAGAGGATTATCTCTGAGAAACAGAAGAAATATGTGCTGAAACATTAAAGGCCATATGACCATAGGAGATTTTGATCAGAAGTTGTTTTTGCAGTCTGTGCCTCAAGTAGCTGGAGGACTTGAGCACTGACGGAAACAGGTGCTCAGCAGACAATCCTGATAAGTGGACAGTCACTGTGAGACACTGGAAGGTCGCCCTTCAGCAAATAACATCAGAGAGTATTGTGTTAGGATTCTCTAGAGAGACAGAACTGATAGAACGTGGATGGATGTGTGGATATCTGCCTATCTCTATCTATCTATCTATCTATCTATCATCTGTCTATCATCTATCTATAAGATAGATAGATTATCTATTTTAAAGAATTGACTCATGTAGTTATAGGACCTAGCAGGTTCAGAATCTGCAGGATAGGCCAGCAGGCTGGAGACC
>NW_004955416.1:27710217-27823220 GCF_000276665.1 Chinchilla lanigera
TTAAATGTTAATCTATCTAAAAAATAAGTATGCCTTCACAGAACTGTCTAGAATAATGTATGACCAAATGATCTAGAAGATTTACATATAAAGTTAAATACCCCAGATGTGTCTGTTAAATTGGAGCATCTACTTGATCGGCTTTGGGATCTACCCAGAGGATTAGTAGAGCACATTTCTAGGTGTGTTGGGGTGGGTCATGCAGATGTGGCTTTGGGGTCTATATGTTGTCTCTGACCCCTTTCTTGTGCAGTTTTCCTGCTTTGCTTCTTACTGGACATAAAATGAACAGCTTTGCTTCATCATGCCCTGCCATAGAACCAGCTGACCATGGACTGAATCCACTTAGAACACAAGCCAAATTAAACCTGCCCTCTTCTAAGTTGTGCATGCTGGTTATTGCATCCCAGTAACAGAAAAGCTGACTATATACCAGGCAGTAACTGGATGATATTCAGCGAGGGGGCCTCCAGGAACAGCCTGGGTGTCTGGTAGTTTGAAGGGATGTCTTGCCAGACTCTAGGGAGTATTGAAGGGTGTATTTTTATCTAGATCCTTGAAATTCCAGCCCTTCAAGCTTCGATGTCCAGATCCCATGTCTGTATTCTGTATTCTGGCCACAATGCTTTGCCCCAGGACTAGCACCATCTTGCTGAAATGCCCACATTGGGTGACAACACCTAAGCAGCACATGGACCGATCACATCACAGCTACCCAGGCAAACCAGGCTATGGGACTTATCTGTCTGATGCCTGGATAGATGTTTACTACTGAAGCAGAGATTCTAGGGAGGGTACAGATTTGTTTGCCATGGAAAAGTCACCTCATCCTTGAGATGACCAAAATATCTGCCACAGCAGCCTGGAGGGAATGTCCAGGATGCTTCTGTTTTGGTTCAAAGGCATATGTCTACCTTTGAGGTCCTCCTATGGGTTACTATTAGGATTTTCCATTAAGATTTGTATCTACTAAGATGTGATCTGGTCACATCCTTAACCTCCCTTTCAATAGCCAGCACCATTTTGTAACTTCTTACAGTGCAGGGTCATACTCAGTGGCATCAGCTAATGATTTGTTGGCTTCTGCCTTTCCTTCAATGCATGTTTCCTCCAGATTCTCCTTCACTGACACTATTTCTTAGTCTCTACTATGTCAGGAAAGGCACCAAAGATCCTTGAGAACAAAAGCAATCCAGTTTTGCCTTGGAGCATAGCAGATTTCTTAGTTACTTTTCTCATTGCTGAGACAAAAATCCCTGACACCCAAAGTTAAAGGGAGAAAGGTTTGCTTAGCTCAAGGTTTTAGTCCATGACTGTCTGGCTCCAAGGTAGAGTACCACAGGGCAGAGGGGCAACCATTCATGGTGGCAAAAGACAGCAAAAGCAACAAGGGAAAGAGAGCAAGACAGGACAAACCTCTTTCTGTCCCTTACATTGTATCCAGTCTACTGAGATTAGAGTGATGCTAATCCAATCAGTGGACTGGTCCAGCAGTCACCCACTCTTAATCTCAGCATTGCACCACAAATCAGCCATACACTCCAGATTCACCTCTGAAAAACCCCTATGGCTGCACAAAGCTTTGGAGGGACATCTACACACAAACTGTAACAACAGCTGAGACCCTGGCTTAAAGGGCAGACACAAGCAGGTGATGGTCACGGCCAGCTGTTCTCAGCCTATGAACTAAGCAAAGCTCCTGTGGGATGGAAGGAGCAGGCCAGTCAGAGGGGAAAGCAACGTCTCTGATTTCAGTCTCTGAGGAGGGAATAAAACCAAGAACAGCAGGCGTTAGGGCCCTGACCATGATGGAAACCTGTCCTCTGCATGGATGAAGCCTGGGAAGGCACTGCACTCAAAGAGAAGTCAGGATGGGGAAGTGTCAATATGGCAAACACAGCAGCTTGCATCAGAGCCCCCCCTCCCACCTCTCTGCTAGCTTTCTAGAACCCCAGGAAGACATCTGGAATTACTCAAGTACCCTGGCTTATTCACTATTATATACTTAGAACAGTACCAGGCACACTATAAGACATGATCTGTATTTTTGTTGAGAGATTTTGGATAAATGCAAATGTATTTCTCCCAGAAGTGGAGGTGGGAGTCTGGAGATGACCTTGCACTTTCTCTAGAGGAGTTCCTCTTTGTTCTTCTATGGGCATGATGAAGCTACATGATGGTTAAAGACTTTGTTCACAAACCTCCATAATGAGAGTTACCTTCTATCAGCTTAAGACACACTTGGCCAACTTTCCTTGGACCTCACTGGCTTTGACTGGTCCCCCTGCCTATGAGTTCAGCCAAATAGAGTCTGCAGTGGATGGGGAGATTACACCTAATGCCTCCATACCCTGCACCACGGAGCAAGACCCATTGCCCAGATCATAGAGTGTGTCTCATGGGAATGTGTCCTTGTTTCATGAGTTGGTGCAGCCTGGAGACCCTAAAAAACTAGAGGGCACAGATGATGTGCCTGAGGAGTGTGGAAGCCATAGACAAACTTTGCTCTTTAGATGGGTCAGTGTTGAATTCTTCCCCAGGGCAGGCTTTCTCCCAACTGAAAGGTAACAGCTTCTTTCAGACTTTTTGCTAGAAAGGTCCACTCATTCTGGGCAGAGTCCTATGTGAGAAAGAATTATAGCATCCATCAACCACAGGTTTACCAGCTCGTGATCTAGTCTCACAACCAATGGGAAGAGAAGATGAAAGAGTTATAGCAGGCAGCAGAAAAAGGCAACAGGAAAGCCAGGAGGCAACAGGAAAGCCAGGAGGCTTGGAAAGCCTGGTCAGGTTCCTTCTTCCACGGGCTGTAACCACAGGCACATTTCCAGGCTAGATCTCAGTGACCTGGTCTGTAAAGTGGGAGAGCTGTTCAAGGCACTGTCCATGGTGCTGTGGGATGTACAGTTATAGAAAGAAGATTCCTAGCCTGAGGGAACTATTCATTAAATCTTCATCAGTCTTGGAACTCTGTAGGAACATAGGGATTTGTATTCATGAACATTTTCTGATTTTAACTTGGTTTACTTCTTGAGTTCAACCAAGTGCTAATTTAGCAGTTATCTTGTTTGAGACATGTCACTAGAAAGCTGTGAGCTGAGCATGATGGGTAATTCAGCTCAGAAGACCAAAATGCTGACAGTAATCTAACTGGCAAAGATTCAGGTGTAGGAGTGTAGGAAGTTTCAGTTGGAAATAAAGACTGCTTTGGCAGTTGGCCTCCAGGCCATCTATGTTGTGTTTTGGCAGAAAATTTGTCTACATTTTGCTCATGTTCAGAGACATTGCAAGAGACTGAGATGAGGGCAGACGACTAATTAATCTGGAAGAAAAAATTTCAAGGCAGTCTAATGTTGAAGCAGTGGCACGGCTACTATTGGGGGCTTTTAGCCAGCCAGCTGTACCTTGAGAATCAAGAGCAAATGACCAAACAGAACGATCTAAAAAGTTTTGAGTATGGCCAGAAAGAAAGCTCTGGTAAAGTTGTGGCCCGCAAAGATGGAGCAGAGAAGAACTTGATTATTGAAAAGATTGTCATTAAAAGCCAAGTACTTTGGTGTGGGACTCTGCACTGAACTCCAGACCTTCATCTTTGGACTGGATCCTTCAGCTCTCTGCTGCATAGATGGCCTTTTTGAACTCTTCCACACCACACTCTGCAGGCAGCCACTGTAAGCCTACTTTCTACCTTATAAATCCAGATAGATATAGATATAGACATAGATACAGATATATTGATTTATACTAAATCTGTTTCTCTAGTGAGCACTGACTGGTACAGGGGGCAAAAACATACACTGGAAGAGAGACAGCCGCCTTAATGAGTGGTGCTGGGAAAACTGCTATCCACATGTAGAAGAGTAAATCTAGACCCGTATATCTCACCATCTACTGAAATCAAAATGGACCAGAGATCTAAATGTTCAAGCAGAAACACAATCTGCTAGAAGATAAAACAGGTAAAACTTGGAGAAATAGGCATAGGCAGGGGCTTTTTGAACAGAACCACAACTGCACAAGAAACAATATCAAGAGTCAAGTGGGAGCCCATCAAATTAAAAAGCTTCCTTATAGCAAAGGAAACAGCCAACCAAGTGAAGAGACACCTAAAGAATAGGAAAAAAATTGCCAGTTACTCCGGAGACAGAGGACTAATATCTGGGGTACTGTATAAAAAAAACTCAAAAATATTAGACCCAGTCAAAATATGTACAACTGAAGTGCATAGACACTTCATGAAGAGGTAGAACCAATGGCCAATAAATATATCAAAGAATGTTCAGTATCTCTGGCCATTAGAGAAATGCAAATTAAACGAACACCGTGATTCCACCATACCTCAGTAAGGTTGGCCATTATCAAGGGCATGAAAAGCAACAAATGCTGGCCAGGTTGTGGGTGTAAAAAAATCCTTCCACACTTTTGGTGGGAATGTAAACTGACACAACCACTTTGGAAATCAGTATGGATGTTCCTCAAAAATTAAAAACTAGAAATTCCACTTGGTCCAGATAGCCCCCTTCTAGATATCTTCACAAAGAGTTAAGGATATCATATGTCTCCTTGTACCATTGTTGTATTATTTACGTACAAGCACACATAACACAGATAGATAAAATCTAATCCTCCATTGTTATTATTATTTTGGAAAATATGTTTATGAAAAAGAGAAATAAAAGTTTTTAGTTGACCTTACCTTATTCCTGCTTTGATGTTCTTATCTTTATGTGGATCTAAGTTTCTGATTTATATTATTTTCTTTCTCCCTAAAGAATTTCTTTTAACATTTCTTGCAAGAAAAGTCTATTGGTAACAAATTTCCTCAATTTTACAAGGCTTACAATTCTAGATTAATTTTTTTTTCCTTCTGAATACTTTAAAGATTTTACTCTACTCTCTTGGTTTGCCGGGTTTCTGAGGTGAATTCGGATGTAATTCTTATTTTTGTTCCTCTGTGGGTAAAGTTATGCCCTGACTCCTTTCAACACTTTTTCTTTGATTTTCTGTACTTTAAAAATTATATATGCAGGTGTATTTGCACATGTGTGTGTGTGTGTGTGTGTGTGTGTGTGTACATGTGTAGTAATACTGCTTAGTGTTTTCTTAGTTTCCTGAATCTGTGGTTTGGGGAAATCTTTAGTCATTATTGTTTTAAATATTCCTTTTGCTCCTCTTTCTTTTTTGTCTCTTTTTATTATCCCCATTACAAGCATTTATACCTTTCAGTTATTCTAGTTCTTGCATATTCTTTTCTGTTTTTTTGATCTTTATTCTGTTTGGTTTTCAGTTTTGGAAGTTTCTGTCAATATGTCCTCAAGCTTAGTGATTCTTCACTCAGTTGTGTCCAGTCTGATGATAAGCCCATTACAGGCATTCTTCATTTTTGTTACAGAGTTTTTGATCTCCAGCATTTATTTTTGGTTCTTTCTGAAGATTTCTATGTTTCTGCTCTTGTTGTCCATCTCTTTTTGCATGTTGTCTACTCTATTCATTAGATTTTCTTTGATTTTTTTCATATCAAAATTGGTAAGTGAGATTGATCTGTAGTTTTAGTTTTTGTGAAACCCTGCCAGATTTCTAACTCAATGATACTCTTGGACTTCACAGATAATTGGAAACCATTTAGGCTTGCTGCTCTTTTCAGATATTGAAAAGAGCTCTATTTTCTCTATCACTTATGTGGTCATTGGTCTCTTCTAGACTTCTAAAGATATGACTTTATAAGAGCATTTTCTAGGTGGTTATGATTGTGAGCATTGAAAGAAATGCCAATATTCTTTGTAACTAGAGAACTATGCAAATTTGTTTCATTGGTGCATGACTTGGCTTTGATACCTCAAATGCTTTTAGGAAGAAGCACTAAGGAAGAAATCATTCTTCACAACTTGGTGTTACCGCTTTTTGGAATTAGACTGTCATTGATTATATGTTATGAGACAGATCATGTTCCCTGTATCCCATCTTACTTTGAAAATAAATATTAACATTAACACATTGCTGTGAACATGTCACAGAGAAGCTGGGATTCCCAAACCCACCAATGACACCGTTCAATTTCACATCAATTCAGGAATTAGA
This sequence comes from Chinchilla lanigera, assembly GCF_000276665.1. Classification (NCBI taxonomy): domain Eukaryota; kingdom Metazoa; phylum Chordata; class Mammalia; order Rodentia; family Chinchillidae; genus Chinchilla; species Chinchilla lanigera. Next base: position 27,716,296 of record NW_004955416.1, read on the forward strand.
TAAAAAGGCAAAGGTTTAATTTTGGTGAAAAAATTCCCACAAACTTGATTATTCATTTAAAAAGATGCTGATTTGTTTTGTTTTGGTCTCTTTGGTTGGCATCTGCCAAATCAGCATGGTTTACTTTTGCACTGAAAGGAACTTCATGGGATTTTCAGTGAAATTTCTCTCTGCTGTGCTTTTAAGAATTTACAATCCTTCACTCGTACTTGTCACTTGCTTTTTCTCTCGGCAATATTTTCCACTAGAACTTTGGGGAACTGAGCAGATGCAATTTTGATTCCTTTGTCCAAACTAATGACTTGTTGCTGGACAGAAAAATGTTACCATCAACAGGATTTTAAAAAATATTATACAGAGTTTGGTTCAGGCCAGCAGTGTGGGATGGGGATTTAGTCTCAGGATTTGCCAAGATATTTATGCAGCAGGAATGTTACTTATGTAAGCCTAGAAGTGCGCTGATGTGCTAGCCTCCCTCTCCATCTCAGCTTTTTTTCATTAACAAGCTGCTTTTCCTTTCATGATACCACATTAAGTGGCTAAAAGGAAAAGAAAAAAATTGTTTACTGTACAAAATAACCTAACTCTCCCCAAAAACATCCATTTGGTTAAAGGAACCACAAAGAATTCTGGAAAACTGGGCTGAGAATTGTTTTTCTCCTCTTAGCCAGGCCCCTTGCTCACTTCCTATGGCTCCCTAGAAGTGATCAAACTCAGATGTGGGAAAATAGAAAATGTTTTGAAAAGAAAGGAGAAGAAATGAATAAACAAACAAATAACACGCCCTCTTTTGCATTTTTCTGGGGACCGAAATTCTCATGCAACAGGAAATTGTCACATGAGGGAAATGGTAGAAGTTCGACATAAATAAGACAAATTGACTCTACATAATCATGACGAAAAATTAAGGCAGTATAGGATTAGAACTGAGCCTCACACTGATGACTAAATATCTGCCTGTTGGTAGAAGCACCAGCCGGAGCTTGTGGAGCGCACACAGGATGTTTGGGAGTGAACAGAGTCAGGCACTCCTAGCCCTCCCTGCTTACCTCATCCTCCCGCTTTACTGCGGATGCTGACTTGTGAGTCATTAGAGATGAGCCATTTGAATTATTTTAAGCAGATGTGCTTCAACACTCTTTGATAAGAGCATGCCAGGGCCCAATACCAGTCTGTACCAAGTGTTCCTCGGCCAAGGTGGTAACCACTCCAAGTTAGGCTTTCCAAGTGCCCCCTTCTGTCTGCTTCATCAGCAGCACAGCAGGGAGAGATTCTTCCCAGAGAAGACCCTTAGGCTGGGCTCAGAGCATCAGTTAGGACTTTCCCCTCTGCCCTGGATCTGGGAACATCTTAGATAAGTCCTGGGATCATGGTGCTACACTGATATGCTTTTCATGCCATGGGGACTGAGTGTGGGGCCACAGCCCTGAAAAGTGGCCTTTTGCTTGGAAGGAACAATCTTTTTCAGTGTTAATTGATGGAGAAGAGATAAAAACCTCAGTATGGCAACACCAAAGTGGTAGAGGGCCCTCCTCTTTCTTCCTCAACTATTCTTTCATATAATATTTATTGAGCAGCTAGATACAGACAGGGCTGCCATACATAGCTGAGAAGGCTGCACAGTGGACATGCATGCTGTAACCAAGGGGCATCACTCTTGGGGTCACCGTATAGCTTTGCATGTTTGCTATATCTGTTTTCTGGTAGACATTCGTAAAGCACCTTGAATAAGGGGTGCCATTTTCAAAATGGCACCTGGTGCTACATATATTTGGGGGATAGTGTCCATGGTGCTAGAGAGTGGGAATCCATAGATGCCTGAAACGAGGAAGCTTTTTATGAGTCTGGATTTGTCATATGTGGCTAAGACAGAGGGAGCAAAGATGACAGGGTCCCTAGAGGAGTCCCTGGGAGAAAGGAAAGAGGACAACCTTGGCTTCCAGTGACCATGCCCTGAAAGCCAGCCATATCATATTGCACAGACTGTCTAGAAAACCGCTGCCCAATAGAAGTATAATATGAGCCACAAACACAAGCCACATATGTTATTTAAAATCTTCAAGTAGCCACATTTTAAAAAGCTAAAGTTGAAATTTTAATAACATAATTTATTTAATCCAATTATTCAACATATTAGCATTCAACACATAGTTGGCCCTCTGTGACCCTAGGTTCTGTGTTCTCAGATTCAACCCATCTAGGACGAAAATGTTTTTAAAGCTGGGTCTGTACTGAATATGTGCAGGATTTTTTTCCTTGCCCTTATTCCCTAAACAATAGAAGATAGCAAAGCATTTACACAGTTTCACACCGTAGTAGGTATTATAAGCCATCTGAAGGTGATTTAAAGTATACAGGAGAATGTGTATGGGCCATGTGCAAATCCTATGCTATTTTATATAAGGAACTTGAGCATCCTATTGATTTCAGTATCTGAGGGATTTTCTAAAATTCTTACTAGATTTAGGAGTGGACAGTGAGGTCTCCTATTGTGGGGAAGTCAAGCCTTGCCTTGGGTCCCCCAAAGATCAGAGGTGCAGCTGGGTTTGGGGCTCCCAGAGCAGCTGAGCCCAAGGCCACTGTGGGTCTTGAGAAGGTGGGTGCTCCTGTCTTGTCTTGTGGCACCTCCCTCTCACTCTTTCCAGCTCAGCCTGGAGGCTTGGGCATCCTGATTGAAGGAGTCAGCACTTTCCCGAGACCCTGGTGCTGTTCTCATTGGTGGAAGCAACGACCACAAACCATTCCTCAAGGAGCCACATGAGTGAGCAAAGCCAGAGAGGCAAGGAGCCGCAAAGCTGGGTGGCCTCCCTCCAAAACACTAATGACGATAGTGGCCTCCGCACCATGACCATGTTCCAGGCATGGTGCTTGGCACTGCGTCTGATTTCCAGGATGTGCACCAGCTCCATGGGAGGTAAATCCTGCCTTGTGAGGAGGAAACCCAGACTCAGAAAGACAAGTGTCTTCTTGGCTGTGGAAGCTAAAAATGTTGATCTCAAAGAAGCAAAGAATAAAACAGTGGTTACCAGAAACTGGGAAAGGCAGAGAGAGGAGGGTTAGAGAGAGAACAGTTCCTACGGCTGGATAGGAGCAATAACTTCTAATGTTCTGTAGCATAGTAGAACTATGGTTGACAACAACTACTTATATATTTCAAAATAGCTAGCAGAGAGGATTTCCGGTGTTCTCAACCCAGTAAACAATTGCGCTGATCTGATCATTACTCACTGTATATATGTACTGAAATGTCACACAATGAGAGATTGGAATTGTGGTGGGTGGTCTTAGGGGTAGAGCCAGGGCCACTGTCAGCAGAAAGCTGCTATCTAAGATATGATAAAAAAATATGGTGAATGATGCAACCAAGTGCCATCCAATGGAAAGGCTGGGATCGTCCACATGAGAGGGGGCACATCAACTTCCAACTTGCTTGGTGCAGGCAGTTGTGAGCTCCAGCTGAGAGCAGGTATGTTTTAAAGACTGTTATAAACCATGGATCGTGAACCACACACTAACAGGAAATCTCATCAATTTCATTGGAGTTGTGTGATCATGCTGTTTCATATTCCAGCTGTTTTTTGTTTTTTTTTTTAAAGTGGGCATTCTTTTATTTGGGGGATAACATCTATGCCTTCAAGTGCTTTATCCATTTTATCTTCCAATAGGTTCAATGTTTCTATTTTAATGTTTAGATCTTTGAACTATTCTAATTTTATTTTAGTACATGGTAAGAGGGTCCAGCTTCAATCTTCTGCAAACAGATAACCAGTTTTCCCAGTACCATTTGCTGAATAAGCTATCTTTTCTTTAATGTATGCTTTTGGCACCTTTGTTAAACATCAAATAGCTGAATGTGTCTGGGGATGCTTCTGTATCCGCTATTCTGTTCCACTGATCTACATGTCTGTATTTGGGCCAGTGCCATGTCATTTTTTATTACTATTGCTTTGCTGTATACCTTGAAGTCAAGTATTGTGATTTCTCCTGCTTTGCTGTTGTTGTCCAGGATTGTTTTTGCTATTCTGGGTCTCTACTGGTCCCACATGAATTTTAGGATTGTTTTCTCTAGTTCTGTGAAAAATGCTCTTGGTATTTTGATTGGGACAGCATTGAATTTATATCACAGTTTTGAAAGTATGGCTATTTTGATAATATTGATTGTGTCTATCCAGAGGCAGGGGACATCTTTCCATTTTCTGATGTTCTCATAAATCTCCTTTTTTGTGCTTGCTTCGGCAGCACATATGCTAAAATCATAAATCTCTGTTTTCAAAATACCGTAAGTTTTGTTATAGATGTCTTTTGCTTCAGAGCTGGCCAGACTAAGCCCCATGGTGAAGAGAAGTCCAAGAAAAACCAGCCTTTAGGAAGGAGAGGGGCAGAGTGCTAGTGAGTTGGAAAGCCTAGTTCTAGCTGTCCTAGAAAAAAAGAAACTAATCCCAAAGGCTTTTAAGTGAAGCAAATATTCCAACACTGCTTCATGGAAAAGCTAATCATGAAATAAAATTACTCTTCTCCAAAGTCAAAATGACCATAAAAATAAACATTGTGAGTGGCTTCAGGACATCAAGTCAGCTACAACAATGCAACTAAAGACACAAAGAAGACATCCAGATTGCTTCAGAAAGTGGCGAGAATGATGAGGTAAGATTCTTCAGAACAAGGTGGGTTAAACAAACAACCAAAAAACAAAACAAAACAAAAAACAAGGTGGGGATTTTGAGGGGGCTTAATGGCAATGTGTAATAATTTTTTAAAAAATAATTAATTAGTAACTACAGTTTTTGATCACTTTTCTGGTGAGATCTTTCTGGTGGGAACAAGTCAAGGACAGGTGCCATAAGATGTGATCTGTACTTCCACAGGCAATAAGTACAGGCATAGCGATAATGACAGCTTGGCGTGGGTTGCCTTGACACAGAGCTCAGTGACTTGGCCTTGATAGGGTGGAGTGCTGCTTCAGGAAGAGAGCAAGAAAAAGGACAGAGAAAGAAACCCACAGCAACCTTGGAAGCTCCAAGTGTACCTTTATTGGGGGGGTGGGAATTAAAAAATTTAAAAGGATCAATATGATAAAAATTGCAAAATGCTGATCAAAGAAATCAAAAAAGATCTCAGTGAATGGAGACACCCACAATTGTGTGGGAGACATTGTGTGGTAAAGATGCTAATTCTACCCAAGGTGATCATGGTTTTAGCACAACCCCCATCAAATCTTGGTGGGATTATTATAGATATAAATGAGATTATTCTAAAATTTATATAGAAGGGAAAAGGCCCCAGAAAACAATCTTCGACAAAGTGAAACAAACTAGGATGTCTTTGCAAGTACAACCATCTGTGAGCAGGAGCTGCTTAGCCACTATCAAGACTTACTCCAGAGTTACAGTAATCAAGAGAGTGTGGCATTGATGGGGGGATACTCAGAAATCAGTAGCGTGGTACAGGACCCAGCCTGGTCCTCCATTCTTGTCTTGCAAATGTTGACCCATCTGCTGAGAGCTGGTGTCATCCCCTCTCCTTTTCCCTTTGTCTCCAGGGAGGTCAAATGCTCCCAAACAGCTTGTGCATCCTCTTGGCACGGGGCAGGGGTCATCTGGGCAGCAGATCTTTCTGCACTGATCTGTGATCTCCCATTCCACGTCCTCCACTGCTGACCTCTGAGTCTCCTCCTGGGAGCCCTGGAAAGCAGTGGATGCCTTCAGGCTGCTCTAGCTCCAGAGAGAGGGCAGGTGCCACCTCACTGTGTCCCATCCTCCTCCACCACTGTATCTCTAGGCGTCCACCAGTGGGGCCACCGAGGGAGGCTGCCATGCCCAGAGTCCCAGGTAGAAGGCAAGGTACAAGTTCCCTTGTGTATCAGTTAGCACTCAGCAGAGAAATAGATTTAATGAAAGAGACATACATACATAAGGATTTACAGTGTAGGCCTATAACGGCTGCCCACAGAGCCGGATGCGGAGGAGTGCAAAAGGGCTGGCTGATGCTAGAGATTGAAAGACCTAGCAGAAGGTCGAAGGCCTGGAGCTCACTGCAGACTCCTGTACAAGTCCATCTCAGGAGGTCGAAGGATCTGCAGTGGAAGGCTGAAGAGTCTGTACTGGAAGCCGGGAGATGATGTCCAACATAAAGGTGAAGACTGGAGTGCCTCTGAAGAAACAGAAGCGAGCCTTCCTCCTTTGTTTCCCTTTTGTTCCTTTCCCGTGACAAGCCTATTGGCTGCTGTTACTCCCAGAATCTAGAGGCTGACCCCCAGGCTTCTCAGTCCTTGAAAGCTCTGTACCATGTCACCCTACCTTTTCAGGGGCAAAGTCTATTCTCCGAGTTCCTTGGGTAGTGTTGGGTATCGCTGACAACTCAAAGCTATTGCTTTTGCATGCGCTTCTGAGAGGCCAGTTCACAATGTGGGCCGAAGCTTCTCCTCTGAACCTCACTGGGCTCTTCTGGGTCCTCTCTTCCCTGGACAGTCAGCCCCCACCGTATCTGGCTCAAAGGGAGGGAGAGCTGCAGGGCAGAGGAATGAGCCTGCAAGGGGAGCGCGAACGGTCTCCGCAGCAGGGTCTTCCGAAGTGTGGCCTCCTCAAGAGGGCCGATGTCCAGAGGACCATCGCTGCTCCCCCAGCAAGTGCGCTGGACACAGATGAGTCATCTCCCCCTTATCTGCTCACAAGCCTGGGTTCTGTGCCGGGAAGAGAGCACGGCCAGCCTGTGTCTCCCTGGAGCACCATGGAAGCTCTTGAGGAAGGACTCAAAGGACGGACCTTTGGGTGGAAGTCTAAAGGATGAGCAGGACTGACTGGGTGGAGCAGGGGCAGGAAGTGCCGCAGATGGAAAGGCCGCCAGAGAGGAGGAACAGCTTTGGTGAAGGCCCTTGGGCTAGAGGAAGAGCGACCAGCACAATCAAAGTGTGGGCTGAGACTGGGGGACAGGCGACAGGGCCTTGGGTTCATTTTGGCTTGGATGGTGGCTCAGCAGCCCTTCTCCGTCTTTCCATCAATTCCCCATGATTCCCAGTTCGCCCAGGGCAGATGCTCAGCAAATGTCAAGACCGTCATTCCATGGGGGCTCAGAGCAGGCCCGCATCTGGGTCCGTCTTTCCTTACTGATGAGGAACTGGAGGCACAGGGTGTGGGTCAAGGTGGACCCAGGCCTCGCTTATTCTGCTTTCCTGATAGCAATTCCCATTTTTCCTCCGGGTGCTCACCCCAGCACTCTATTCCATCCTGTGGCTTTGTACGTGGGCGTGAACGAGGCTGAGGCAGTCAGCACAGTCTACTCTCTGGGCTACATGATTGGTTGGAGGATGAACACACAGTCCAGTTTAGCCCAATAAGCAGCAACCTCTGGGCTTGTTTGCAGCCCCTGATGTAGTTCTGGAGCGGCTCAAGGGCTGCTCTTTGGAAGAATCTGCCTAAGAGTGAATTCAGGCCAAAGAGAGCTGAGCAAAAGATCCACACCTCCTCTATAACAAGCATCTGGATTCAGCCCATACCTGAAGCTACTCCTCAAACTTCTCAATTACATGAATCAATGGGTTTGCTTTTTCCTTAAAATCATTTGACTTGTGTTTCCATTCTTCAAACTTTTACAAGTTCTGGCTAGTCTAGCCTCTCTGGCTAGGCCTCCTTTTCCTCATCCTTCCTGTGGCCAGTGTAGAGAACGGAGCTTTCCAGAGGCTGTTCCATGGCACGGAGCCCTTCCACTTGCCTACAACCCTCAGTGAGGGGCCTCTGGGTTGAACATTTCATTCTTTTCTTTGTACAGCCTCTGGCCTTGCTGGTCTGCAGTCCCGCCAGCACTTACTGGCCCCACACCATGTGGAAGACTTGCTACCAATTCCTGGGGCCCTGTTCTTACCCCGATCCAGACCCTAGGCCCTCCAAACCCTGCAGGACAAAGGGATTGTACCGAGAAGAGTGAGATCCAAACGCCACAGCCTGTTGGCCGCTCACCACCTCCCGGGAGCGCTCAGGCCCGCCAGGACTGACAAGCTGCAAACACATGTCACTGGGGTGGATGGGGTTGTTTTTTCCAGAGGCCTTGTCCAAGCCAGAAATGTGAAATGTGAACTCCCCAGTTCTAACCACACTCAGAGCAGCCAGGGCAGCCAGGCCCCCCACCCCCGCCTGTGTGTGCTGGGAGCCAGGATGGGCACACTTCCCCAGCAATGGAAACTGTCATGGGGCAGGAGGCTGGCAGCGGGGGGTGGGGGGTGGGAGGAGCGGGGGGCACAAGGAAGAACAAAAGCGGTCAGGGACATCCTGTGTGTGGAATCATGAAAACAGCCCTGCTTGGGGTTTGTGTTCCACTACACCACCTTCTTCAGTGACTCTGATGTCCTGAGAAATAATTTCACATCTCCAAGCCTTAGTTGCTTGGTCTTTCAAATGGATGTGCACATACTTCTTCCCATGGTTGCTATGGAGAAGGAAGACTGAGAGTGTCCAGGGTGGATCACCACGGAGCTGGTGTGCTGTGTGCTGAGTGCTTCGTGAGTTTTCCAGCTGTAGCCCCCCACTGGCAAGGCAGCTTCCTGTGTTACCCCCATTCTACAGAAAGGCTCAGCAAGCAGCTTACCTGAGGGGATGACAGCAGGTCAGGACCCCAGGACCATGAGACCCAGGGCACTGGCTAAATGGGAAGCACGACGCGATGGCTGGGCCAAGAACTGCGGAGCCTGCTGGTGCCCTGGGGTATGATTGGCACCACAGGCTTAGCTCTAAACCCCTCCACTGGGGTCTGAGGCTGCGGGGAACAAGGGGACAGTGGGAGGACAGGGACCCAGGGCTAGGGATTGCAGCAGGAGGGCTCATGGGCTAGCTGCTGATGCTTTCTGGAAGCCTGGAGGACCTGTGTGGCTGGGACTGCCTTTGGGAGCCTGAGAGCTGTTCTAGAAGTAAATCGAAGCTGTCTGAGCCTGATGAGAGTCAAGGCTTTGAAAGGAAACAAAGTACAAGAAGAGCCCCAGGAATCCAGGACAATGCTATCCGGTGAAATAATTAGGAAAAGCCCCCCCGCATCTCCCAGGGAGACATAAACCATCCTGGGCCATTAGGGCTCTCCGGCTCCTAATTTTTCGCAGCTGACCTCTGAGAACAGGGTGGGATCGAAAGTGTGAAGCCGGAGAGAAAAGGGGACTGAGAGACAGGGTTGTGTGACAAGCGCGCAAGAGAGATGCAGCGGCAGAAGCAGAGAGACAGAAATACAGGGGAAGAAAGGAAAGTGGAGGCAAAGAAGGAGAGAATGGATTGATTTACAACTGGGATCAAGAAGCAAGACGACCAGGTAAACAGGATAGAGCTGGAGGCATGTTCTTGAGCCCCTGGCCTGTGCTGGCCCATGGCCCCTGTCGTGGGGGGCTGGGCAGGGAGGCCCCAAGTGCTGGACCCTGGATCCCACCTCTGCTGTCCCCACTTTGAGCAACCCGGGAAGCACATGGCCTCACAGATCGTGTTCGCTGAGCTGCTGCAGGCTGGGCACTGGTGTGGCTTCACCACCGAACCCGCAGGTGAGAAGGGCGAGGTCAGAGCAGAAAGGGCCTAGCTTCCCAGCTCTTCAGGAAAAAGCACCAGTGTACCCCAGCCAAAGCCCCCATTTCTGTGGGCCGGGCTGAGAAGGGAGTGACAGTCACATAGAGGGCTGCCAGCCCTGGCGACTCTCAGTTCCTACTGTTCCTCTCCTTGTGGGGACTTGCAAAATCCCCATTTGGAAGGATGTTAGCAACCGCTGAGGTCAAAACCCACCCATGGCCCTGTCCCCAGGGCACCTGGTCCGATCCTGACCTGGACATCAAAGGGGAATGAGATGCCAGCTTTCTGTTTTGCAGGACAGCCCTGAGGGAGACCTTGTGAGCTCACTCTACAGAGGGCAGACTGAGGCTGGGAGAGGAAAAGTTTTGGATCAAATTCTGTTGATGAGAGGAGGGCCCAAGGAGACCAGGACCTGGATGGGCTTGCTCCCTGTTCCCCTCCTCTTCCCTCCCCCTTTCCCTCCCTCTCCTCCACACTCCTCCAGTCTTCCCCCTCACTCCTGTTTGCCTGGTGTGCAGAGAAGGGAGATGGAGGCCGCTGCCTGGGCTCCCTCTGCTCCTGCCTCCCAGTCAGCTCCAAGTGCAGCTCAGGTGCCCTGAGTAAGACTCTGCTCCTCCACACCAGCGCAACCTGAGCAGGGCGAGTGGGACTGAATCACTACTCAGAGCATCCTCTGGATGCATCGTGGCATCGGCGCTGCCGGTCAGATCCCGCCCTCCTCCCCAGAGCCAGCTACTGAGGCTCAGAGGGGTCTGGCCCTCGTGATGGGCCTTGGTCCCATGGGATGGTGTTGTTGGAATTCTGCTGTAGGCCTTAGACTCCAGCTGAGCTGTATTGAACCTTGGGTATGCATGGGCCAGATCCTTGGGCTTCTCAGGTTGTTGGCTTTCTACAAAATGAGGACAGTGAGAGTCACCTTGCGGGTGGGTGGCAGGAGGAGCCTGTGTGTCCTGCCCCCTGAGCCTTCCTCCCTGACAGTGAGGGGTCGAGAGTTTCCTTGGGTTCCCTCTGGGCACCATGGAAAAGGCTGCAGGAATCTGACAATGAAGGCAGGGGGCATCCTCCAAATGCTCATGGGCTGTAGGGACAGCACCCACCCACCCAGCTGCGTCCATAGGACGGGAGTGAGTGACTCCGCTCCCAGCAAGCGGTGTAGTGGGAACCTCGGAGCCCTTGTCTGGGTCAGTGTTAGCACCGATTCCCCAAGGATCGGCCCCTCACTAGAGGAAGGCCCAGCCCGAAGGAAGGCCTGAGCCGGCCTGTCTGTGAGTGCATGCATCTAGAGCCACTATGGCTGGGGGTGCGACACAGACATCTTTCCACCACCTCAAGCCTCACCCTCCTGCCAGACCTCCCCCCTCCACCCACCATACCTGGAAGCCTGGAACATGGGTTGGAAGGGGACCCACCTCCTCCCTCAGCTCCTCTGCTTTATTGTCACCAAAAGATTTAGGGCCCAGATAAGTCCAGCATTAGATCAGCATTTCAGCCCAGGCCTCCTGGCCAAGTGCATTACAGCACTGCCCTCCTGGGATGGTCAGCAGCTGCCTGGCCACGGGGCCGCTTGTACTAGTCCTGCCCTCCCGGGGGCTGCCAGAGGGACCCACCCAGTCAGGCTACATCCAGCGGCAGGGGTAGTGCCTCGCCTGCTGTTGGCAGAGCTCCCTCGGAGGAATGCTGAGTCCCCAAATGATCCAGGCCTTTCTGGATTGAGGCAGACCTGAAAGCTCATCCTAGTTCTTGAGAGCTAACGACAATCACTCCCATGCGCCACTCCCATTCATTTGCCAGTACTGTCCTTGCTCCAAGGGCCCCTTAGTTTTCACCAACCCTTGTGAAGCAGAGACTACAGGCATCTTCACTTTAGACAATGCAACAGAAGAACAGATGGAGAAGAAACGTGTGGGCTGGGTGTCCCAGGGCTTTGCAGTCATAGCACCTGGCATGGTGCTGGGACGCCACAAGGGACCCCACTACTTCCTCCTTGTTCTGCCCAGAGGCACCCAGCCACTCCTGGCTCTGAATGTGCCCATCCAGCCCTGTGGACAGAGGGCACCCTTCCTGGCACACAAGGGGCAGGGCCTCTTTTCTGACACTCTTGTGCTTCCTCTACCCTCTGGGTGGCCACGGTACTGGCTCATGTACATTTTGGAGTACTTGAGTTTTGCAGAAGTTTCTTCAATTGAGGTGCTGTCATTCGGAATTTGAACAAAAACAACCAGGGCAATAATGGATGGTTGCCTTTTCATCTGTCCAGGATGGCACCTGCACTCTACACTGTGCTGGTAGATTTCCTTCTGCCTACCAGTTCTGCCTAAGCTGATTAATGGAGGTAATCATGGCACTGCTTGTTTTGGCCAAAAGTGATTGGATCAGGAATGGACACAGAACACTGGCTGACCAATCAGAGGCTTCCATTCAGACATTAGCCCAATCACAGAAGCTTTTCCAGGATATTTAAGCTGGGATCAGAGGCTGGCAAGGCCAAGCTCAGAGAAAGGAAGTCTAAGGAAAACCAGCCCTAAGGAGGGGATGGGGAGATGCTAATGAGTTGGGCACCTAATTCTAGTTGTCCTAGAAGAAAAAAAGAAAGTAATCCTGGTAAAAGGCTTTTCAGGAAAGTAAACATATTCCAACACTGCTTCATGGAAAAGCTGATGATGAAATACAATTATTTTGATGGAATTGACTCTAGAAAATAATTTCTTCTCCAAAATAACCAATATTAAAACAATTTTGGCTTATAATTTTATATTCATGAATAGAGTCAGAAGCCCTGAGAGTTCAGATAATTGAATCCATTTATCTGAAAGTGTAAATAAGGCCCAAGATGTTTAATAGATATTGGGAAATGGGAAGAAAAGATTCAAATGGGAAGGGAATGGAGTGGGGAGGAATGGAAAAGAAAAACAACAAGAAAAGAAAGAGAAGAGGGAAACAAAGCTTTTGTAAATACGATAAATGGATTCAATTTCAGATAAATGGATTCAAGATAGTATGAATTTAGTAACTCAACGCAATCTCCCTCCTGGCCCTCCTCCCTCACCTTTCCACCCTGCCACCTCTGGAGCATTATTAGCTCACGGGCTTCTTATGAATACTACGTGTAAATAAAATGTTATATAAGTACTGCACACTAACCAATTGCGCCACTAGAGCTTTGTAAATAACATGTTATTTGTAACTATTTTTAAAATTAAATTTGTTAGTATATTTTAGATAATGATCATTTTCAGCATAGGGAATTTGCCTGTACATATCTTGATATATCTTGATACTTCTTTTTTCCCCAATCTCCTCCTCCCCCTTCAACCCTCCTTCCCCTTCGTATTTACAGAAGCTTTGCTTCCCTTTTTTCTTTCTTTTCTTGTTGTTTTTCTTTTCCATTCCTCCCCACCCCATTCTCTTCCCGTTTGAATATTTTCTTCCCATTTCCCAATATCTATTAAACATCTTGGACCTTATTTACACTTTCAGTTTCTCACACCGGAGAAATGTGATATTTATGTATGTGTGTCTAATTTATTTCACTTAAGGGTATGGTCTCAAGGTGCATCCATTTACTTAGAAATGTCTCAAGTTTATCCATCTTTATAGCTCTGTAGTATTCCACTGTATAAAAAAACCCATGTCTTCTTTATCCATGCATTGGTTGATGGGCATTTGGGTTGTTTCCAAGATTTAACTATTACAAACTGTGCCACTATAAACATGAGTGCATATATCACTGTGGTAGGATGCTTTTAATTCTTTTGGGAAGATACCAAAAAAGGGAATATCTGGGTCAAATGGAACCTCTAGTCCTAGTTTTTTTGAGGAATCCCCACACTGATTTCCACAGTGGTTGCACCAGTCTACACTCCCACTAGCAGTGGAAAGGGATTCCTTTTTCCTCACAGCCCCTCCAGCATTTGTTATTGGTTCATTTCTTGACAATAGCCATTATTTCTGGAGTGAAATGAAATCTCAGCATTGTTTTAATTTGCATCTCTTGAATGACCGTGATTTTGAACAGTTTTCCATATATTTATTTGCCATTCTTACTTTTTAATCTAAGAAGTATGTATTCATTTCAGATGCCCATTTTTGGTTGGGTCTTTAAATTTGGGAGGCATGATTTTTTTCAATTCTTTATATATTCTAGATATTAGTCCTTTGTCTGAGAAAGAGCTGGCAAAAAATTTTTCCCCACTCCATGAGTTGTCTCTTCACTCTGTTGGTGATTTCTTTTGCTGTGCAAAATAAGATGAGATCCCGATGGTTGATTCTTTGTCATATTTCCTGTGAGATCAGAGTTTTGTTCATAAAGTCTTTGCCAATACCTATGTCTTCAAGAGTTCTACCTATTCCAGCAGATTTAGTTTTTCTGTTTTAGTATTTAGATCTTTGATCCATTTCTATTTTAGCTTAGTGCATAGTGAGAGACATTGGTCTAGTTTTAGTCTTTGGCATATGGAAAACTAGCTTTTCCAGCATCATTTATTAAAGAGCCTACCTTTCATCTGGTGAAGGTTTTTGGCACTTTTGTCAAAGACAAAGTGGCTAAGTATGTCTGGAGTTGTTTCTGCATTTTCTAATCTGTTTCACTGATCTTTGGGTAGGTTTTGTTTGTTTTGTTTTTTCCAGTACCATTCTATTTTTATCACAGTAGCTTTGTATTGTAATTTCAAGTCAGAGACTGTGATGCCCCTGCCTTGCCTTGGTTGCTCAAAACTGCATTTGTTCTTCTAGGTTCTACTGGTTCCAGATTAAGTTTAAGATTGTTTTCTCTAATTCTGTAAGGTACACCCTTGGTATTTTGATCAAGGTTGCATTACATCTGTATAGCAATCTTGGGAGTATGAACATTTTCATTTAATTGGTTCCTTCCTACCCAAGACCAGGGTATGAATGTCTATTTTCTGATATTCTCTTTGACCTCCTTTTTCAGAGTTCTGTCGTATTCAAAGTAAGGACCTTTTACTTCATTTGTTACATTGACTCCTAAGTATTTCATTATTTCAATGCTATTGTAAAAGGTACAGTTCCCCTAATTTCTCTCTTGGTGACTTTGTTATTTGTATACAGGAATGCTATTGATATTTGAGTGCTAATTTTGTATCCAGCTATGCAACTGAATTTGATTATTAAATCTAGAAGTCTTTTGGTGGAGGTTTTGGGGTCTTCTATGTAGGGTATCATGTCATCTGTGAATAATGATAATTTAACTTCTTCCTTGCCTGTCTTTATTTTTTTTATTTCTTTCTCTTGTCTAATTGCTCGGCTAGTGTTTCTCCTTCACTGGAGCCTCCAAGAACATAGCTGTGTGGCCCTTTTCCTCTTCAAAGTGTAGGGTGGTATGCTATTCAGCATCCCAGTCCGGTAATGAAATATCTGAGCTTATCAACTTGCAAGGAGAAAAGATTTATTTGGGCTCACAGTTTTGGAGGTGACTCTGTTGCTTCAAGCCTGTGGCAAACAGCACATCTTACTAGGAACACATGGTGGAGCAAAACAACTTATTTCCTGGCCAGAAAGTGAAAAAGAGAGAAGAAGATGCCAGGATCCCATAGTTTCCTTTGAGGGAATGCTCCACAACCTAAAGACCTCCTGTGAGACCCTTCTCTCAAAGTTTCCAGAACCCAAGTGTGTTGGGGCAGTGCAGTGGGTTTCTAAGAGTCCAAACAAAGTAAATGCCTGGAGATGCTTTTGTGAGAGATAAGGTTTATTAGGGGTAAGAGGCACTAATAGAGAAACACAGGGTTAACTGCAGTGTACCAGTAAAGGAGGGTGCCCAAGAAGCATGTGTAGGTCCAACCACATTTTCTGGGTGCAGAAAGGGGCTGCTCAGGCACAATCCCATAGAAGATGCAAGGTATGCTCAGGTCAGCAGCCTTTCCCAGCAAAAGTCCCCTATGGAGCACATGCAAGGTAATGGAACACATACAAGGTCATGGAGCACATACAAAGTCCCTGGGAAAATACCATGGAGAAAGCATACAAGTTCAGTAGCACCACAAGGAAAAGTCCATCAGAGATGCATATCAGCCAACAGTCACCCAACAGGTTTAGTGGTGACCAGGTAGATGAATTCCTCAGACGTGGCTCTCTAGTTTACTGCAGGGAGGCAGTTTGTAGGTTAGAACACCTAGCAGCAAGGTCACTGGTTCTTTGTTCCATTATCTGACCAGCATTCCAAGGAAAGGCTGACTTACCAAAGGGCAGGAAGGCAGCTCCTGCAGCAGACAGTAGTTTGCCCTCTACAACCAAGGTCTTTGTCCCCTACTGTGAGTCTTAACTGTGGTGTTTCTCCAGTTCCAGTTGGAAGGAGCTTCAAGACACTACCAATAGCATTTCATATTCTGCATATTTAACTGGGGGGACATATCACCATAACTCACTGCGTGGGTGCTGCAGTTGCCCTTTACTGAGCTCCCAGCATGCGTTCTGATTTCTGGATCTCATCTCCTTTTGGCCCCTCTTTGCTTTAAAAGAGTCTGCCCCAGAGGGCTCCCTCCATTCTAGTAAGCATGTGCTGAACTGCACTGACCCTGGGCAGGCTGTCAGCTACTAGGAAAGCTGCGTGGCCCAGGTTGCTCCTTGCTACAGAGGCTAATGCACCCTGAGCTGCTGTGGAAGGGAAGCCGAGGCACAGCAGAAGTAGCCTGGCTATGCTGTCCCTGGGGAGTGTGTGCTGCAGCTTGGGGTGAGCTCCTCTGCCACAAATCTAGCCTCTGGCTCCTGTGATCTTCCCCCCACATTTTGCAAGTGCGACATTTAAAAAAATGTATTCGAAGCATGTGTCACATCCATTGCTGCTGCCTTCTTTCCTTTTATGGGGATCCCAGTGTTGCTTTCAGAAAGTTACTTTATTTGTGTATTGGAAGGCTAAAAAGCCATTTGATGATAAATAGATTATCATTAGGGGCATAATGATATTTTGTAAAATGTTATGCCTATGGGCCAGGGATACAGCTCAGCCCCATAAGTGCCTGCCTGGCAAGCACAAGGCCCTGAGTTCAATTCCCAGTACAAAAAAAAAAGTTATGCTGTGTTTCCAAAGTTGAATAGTTTTGTCTTTATATAATTTCTGTCTTCTGTGTACGGCATGATTTCACCTAATTAAATATTGCTGTTTAATATTTTCTTCTTATTAGAGGAGACCATACTCTTTGTATGACATGTTTTAATAAATGTTATCTATTAAAAAAAAAAAAACCCACTAGTTTGCCCAGTTCCCAGAATCCCTCAGATAACACTTATCAGGACATTCTGGTCTCTGCTGAGAATGCCCCCTTCACTTGGCAAGTTCTTGGGAGCAGAAAGTGGTGTTTCAGGGCCATGGTACCAAATGTTCTAATTTTTGTCCAACCCTAGGCGCCTGAGCACCCCTACAGTCTTATTGCATCCATCTCCCACAATGCTCTGCAGGTGGCACATGAGTTTGTAGACTGCGACCAGATTCTACAACAGCAATACAGAGAACAACAGACTCTGGCAAGCCCTGCTGACACTACAATCAGATTGAATAAAATATTTTTCCAGGAAGTAGAAAGAGATTGTAACTAAGTGGAAATTGGGTCAACACTAAGTTTATCTAGGGCCAGGATAGAGTATGGGTTTGCAATTTATGCAAGACTGAAGATGTATTATGAGAATTGTCAAGAATGAACACATATTCACCGTACTTACCATATCCAGTATTGTTCTGTTTTGTAGCACCCTCCTTTGTATTTGAGTAATTTCCTCATTGAACAAGGTTATGCATTGAGAGGTGAGGGAAAGAGCAGTGTATTTAACCAAAATCTTGGCCTGAAAGTCAACATCAATGGTTGCTGCTTGAAGAGAAAGTAGAGCAAGTAGGTAAAACCACCAGACAGCTCAGGTTACCCTATGCCTGGCCCTAACCATAGCCCAGTGAGCGGAGTGAGAAGTAGGGCACAGTAAGAAGGATGCAGGCTGGTATTTAAGGCTTTCCCTGTGTGTATGGGGGAGGACTTATACAAGGTAGGCATGACTACCCATTGGTGTCGCATGACCGTAACAACTCTCCATGTTGACTGAATTTGCTGCCTGAGATATTTAGTATTCTCCAGTACCATGCTAAAGTTGCATAGTAGAGGTTCTGCCCATATTTACAGATGGTAAAGACATGTTATTGTTACTTGTTCTTTCAACACAGAGAGGGATGCCTCCTTTCACTTCTACCAGCATCACAGCTAGCCTCTCTGGGCAATCAAGCATGGTATATCCTTGCATGGCCTTAGTTATCTTCATGTTTCCCATACAAGGTGAAAGACACTGTATCCAGGGTCATCAAAGTCCAAGTCTGTAGCACACTCGTCCAGCTGTGCCTATGAGCAGCAGGTGTTTCTACAGTTTAATATTTGCTTCTATGGCATCAAGGCAGTTGGCTGTATGTGTCACAGGTGAATGGTAGAGGAGGACAAGGATAGCTCAGTCTACACCCAGAAGTCTATTCAGTTATTATTTTCTGGACTACCATCGAATACCCAGTTTTTTATTGCTCTTCATAAAATTGTTTTCAGTGTGAGCATCTCAAGACCTGAATCTTCCAATGGCAGTTCTGTTAAACTGGGCTCAAATTGACTCAAGACAAACTTGGGGTCTCAGAAGAACCTTTTGCAACAGTTATCATCAGGTATGCATGTAAAAGAGCCATTCCTCCATGACCTCCTGGCTTTAATTTTTGGTAGGGCTGACAAACGTGACTCCATCTTGATTTGAAAGCTCTGATTCACTCCCTTATATCCCCTCACATCTTTATGAGATTATCTTTGAAAGCACAGCTAATGAATCACCCTGTAGTCACATTTTTATTTGTCCCTCATTGCCAGAATGCTTATGCAGTTGTTGGTCTTATCCGGTCCCTGTTGGAGAACAAGGGATTCATGGTTGAGAGTCAATGCCATAATCCTTTTAGCCACATTTGAGCAACAACAAGACTTAAAAGGAGTAGTTCTCAAGCTAAGTTTACCAGTTTTTACCAAAGATAGTCAAAGGAAGAGTGAATTTGTATGTAGCACTTGTTCAGGTCTTTTCCATGGGTCTGATTGCAAATGCTTCAGAGCAGAATCAGAATGTGGATGACAAAAGACTTAGAACTGCTACGGTTAGAATTCTGGTGAGTTTAGCAATTGACAAGATAATTAAGCGACTTATATAGCATTTTAAAATGACAGCCATGACTGACAACATTATAGCAGGGTCAATAGCTGTCTTGTTTCAGATACTCCTTAGATGACTAATGCCCAGTCTTTTTTATCATTGGACTGTGTTACGGTTTGTGTCTGGATGTCCCACCCAAAGCCTCACTCAGTCATGGGGTGGGCTTCTAGAGTGTATGATTAATCTGAGGTCCAGTGTTGGGATTATGGGTGTGAGTGCTACACCCACCCCAGGGTGGGGAGCCTGTGTACAGTATAAGGGAGGGAAAGAGGCTTGCTCCCCGATGCTCCTCCCTTTTGCTTTTGTCACCTTTGCTGTTTTCCGTGGCCATGAATGGTTGCCCTCTACCATGTCCCACTCTGCCTGGGAGCCAACAAAGTATGGACTGAAACCTCCACAAACTATGAACTAAATAAACCTTCCCTTCCTTAATTCTGGGTGTCAGGTATTTTGTCTCAGCAATGAGAGAAAAGTAACCTGCACATTCCCAAGCAGGGTATTATCACTAAAAAATTCAAAGGGTAGCTTTAGACTTACTTGTTAATTGATGGACAGATAAACTTATTTAGTCACAGCAAAAAGACATAGACCAGATAGCATGATAGCAAGGTTCTCTCTATGGCAGATTCCCCCCAAGCAAAACATGAACATGAAAAAAATCACAAAATCTTTGGCTCCTAAGCAAGTTCTTACAAGTTTTCCCAAGACCAGATCAATGTTAAGCATAGAGAATTAGATTCTACTTTCATATCAGTGCCCAAAAGTTTGATTTTAATCTTTAATTATAATCAACTTGATCACACATACAAATTTCCTTTCATATGTTTCATCTTTCATGGCCATTTTTCTTAATGTAACCTTTTTACTTTTATCTTTTTTGAGACCATCTAGTCACTTTATCTTAGGGTGAAGTCTCATTTACTGTACAAAACCCTTCTTCAAACATAACTCTCTCTATGTCTCTCTCCCTCTCTGTCTCTGTCTGTCTGTCTCTCTCTCTCTCACACACACATTCCCTCAGTTCTTCTCTGTTGTATGCTTGCAGCCACTTGGGTTTTAAAAGGTTTCTGTCATATTTTTTCTTGGTCTCATAGATACTATATTTCAGTGAGGGCCGGCAAACCTTCAAGCCTTTGCATGACCTTCAATGACAAAATTATCTTAGCACAAGCAGAAAGCAACAAAAGAGCAAATTAACCTTGCAAATGCAATGTAAAAACTATCCCAAAGCTCTTCTCTAAACATGTTTTAGGAATATCAACTAAACAAAAATATCAATTTAAACCACAGAATTCAAAAGCAAGTTTACTAGTCAGCCAAGATGGGTGCCAATGGGCTCTCTTTAACTCCTCTCAGGCTACAGGAAAGCTTATTTCGTCCCCTTTGGCATCCAGAGGCAGAAATCACCCAGGCTTGCCGCGCTACCAGGACCCAGTGCAGGCCGTGTACAACCCAAGAACCACCTTTTCCACCTGATATCCAGATTTGCTGCCTGACTTACTGTCCATATCAGCTTGAGTTCAGGCCCCAGCTTGAGCTCAGTCTGGTGGCCTGGACTCGCCTCCTCTGTCCTCATATTTCTGGTGGTGTCCACACCCAGCACTGGCACTTTAACAAGTTCATCCTACTCCTCTTCGTCCTGTACTAACCTGGCTTATTGTCTGGGCTTTACCTTGGAGCTCAGCCTGTGCCACTGCATCCATCAGGAGTGGCCATCCCATGTCTCTTAGTTTTACACAGATCTTTCTTTTGCTTTAGAACACACTGCTCACTAACAAACAATATTTCTGCTAATCTCGGGCATGTTCAGGGCATCTCTATACTCGTGCAGTGGCTCCCAAACATCCATGATAGCTGTCACCCTCCCTGCATGGAGGTGGATGACCATCCCAGGGTTTCTCCCCCAGCTTTTATTCTCTTCTGAACTCCCTATCTCAGCACTCAGGGGAGTTTTCCCAGCCTTCTGATTGGCTCGCTGATTATATTGCTCAAGTGTGCTGGGCCAGGCAGTGGAGTAGGCTCCCAAAAGACTGAAGAAAATAGCTGGAGATGGCTTTCATGAACGGTAACTCTTAGGAAAGCTAACTAACTAGCATTAACAGGGAAGCAAGGTGTTAACTGTAGCTGATTAATGAGTGAGGCGTGTCCACAAGAAGTGTGTATGGATCCATCCGTACTTCCCAGCCAAGTATCACAGGAGGTGTGCTCAGTCCACAGTCCCTGTGGAAGTCACAACCCTATGGAAGGTGCATTCAGGTTAAAGCCCTCCTCCCAAATCTCACAAAGGCACATGAAGTGTCAACAGCACCACCTAACAAAAATCCGTGAGACACGTACTAGTCAATCCCAACACCCACCAAGTTTGGAGGCAGCAAGTTAGGAGAACTGCTTGGATGCAGCCCTCTAGTTTAGGGAGGAGAGCCACAGATTAGACTGCAGAGCAGTGATATCACTAGCTCTCTTTGTTCCACTGCATGACCAGCATTCCAACGGGCGGCTGACTTAGCAGACAGACAGGGAGGCAGCTCCTACCGATGATACTCGTTTGCCCAGTTCCCAGAAATCTTTAGATAACGCTTATCTGGACATTCTGGTCCCTGTCTGTTGAGAATGCCCACTTGGCTTTACCGGTCTTGGGAACAGAAAGGGCTGTTTCAGGGTCGTTAGTTTTTCTCAGGGATGATACACTCCACCTCCCAATGATAGCAAGCTGGGGACCAAGATTTTGCCACATGGGCCTTAGGAGGACACTCCAAACCCACATCGCAGCAGGTGGCACTCAGGCAACTAGGCCAGCATAGCCGAGGACAGAGCGTATGAGGACCAAGCTGGAGGCTGCGGGCCCTGATTCCTGTCATTGCCCGCTTTTCCAAGGGTTTGAGGCATTTTCTGAAGTTCTTCACACCCCTCCCCACAAATGACTTTTAAGAAAGACATGTAATGGCTAACCTGGCTTATTGTCTGGGACTTTGTGAGCGAGACAAAGAGAGAAAGAGACAGAGACAGAGACAGAAACAGAGGTAGAGGCAGAGATGGATGGGACAGGCGCATGTAGATAGTAGAAAGCAGGAGGAAGGTCGGGCCTCACTAACCAGGCTTTTACACCAAGAGTGCCCAGTCAGTTTAAGAGGTGTGTGTGTGTGTGTGTGTGTGTGTGTTAGGGGGGTGTTAGGCAGATCTGAGGCAAAGAGATCGATTTCAGTCCTAGCCATACCTTGCAACCAGCAAGTGTCCCCAGTCTCTGTCAGTCAAGTAACCAGAAAACAAGGTCCCAGGACGAGCAGGGGCCGGGAGGCTGAGGACAGCAGTAGGGACAGGCTTTAACAGTCACATGGGTTCTTTTATTTTATTTTATTTTATTTTGTCTTTTTGAGATAAGGTCTCACTATGCAGTTCAGGCTGACCTTGAGCTCACTTTGTAGCCCAGGCTGGTCTCAAACTTGCAACGATCCTCCTGCCTCAGCCTCCTGAGTGCTGGGATTACAGGCATGTACCACTATGCCTGGCACATGGGTTCTTCCTATACTTTAACCACATGAGAAGTGTTTTTCTACTCCACCCTTCTTGCCCTGTAAGACATCAGTGTCCTAAGGCTGGCTCATTCCTGATTATGAGAGAATGCTTTTAAAGTTGCAAAAATTTTTACAAGCTGCCTGTTAAGCACAGATTTTACGAAATAATTGAATTATAAGCTTATGATGAAGTAAACTGTATTGAAAATAAAGGTAATACTCAAAACTCATCCAATCTATTGCTTCCTAATTATTCAAGCATTGAGTTTATTTACAACTTGTATGGTGTTTATACGATGGGAAGACCACAAAGTGGGTACCATATAACACTGCACATCTCAGCTCCACGGTCAGGGCTGTCAAGCTTGTGGGACTGCTTACACCAGAGACGTTGGCAAGTGCTGTGGATCAGGGATTTCCCCACCCAAGTCTGTACTTTTTCCTGGGAGTGCTGGCTGTTAACCACCAACCAGCACACCGCTGATGTGCAGTTCCAGGAGTGAATGACTGACTCCTACTGCTTTAGATGTGGAAAGTGTTCAAAATAGTTGTATGCTCCCGTTTGCCAACATGGGCTGAATAAACAGGGGAAAGTGCGCTCAATACCTATGGCCATCATATTACCCCAGCATTCCGGGTACTTATAATTTAAAGCCAGTTGTCCCTCCATAGGGGAATTGTTTCAGGAAGCCCTGTGGATACAAAGCACTGAGGATGCTTTGGTCCCTTATGTAACAGGGCACAGTGTTTGCATCGAACTCACACATACCCTCTAGTGCACTTTAAATCATGTCTGGAGGACTTAGAATGCCTAATGTAATGTGATACTATATAAACTGTTATTACACTGAATTGTTTAGAGAGTAATGACAAGAAAAATATCTGTACATGTTTAGTCCAAACCATTTTCTTCTTCAAATACCTTCCATCCTTGGTTGGTTGAGTTTGTGGGTATGGAACCCACACATTGAGACAGCAGACTGTATTTTGCCATGTGGTCAGACTGGGGGACCCATGTAAGCTTCAGAGACCACACTAGCTTTGTCAAGTCCAGTTTGAGGGGTGTGAACGGTTTACACACTTCCGTCCCTCTCTTCACCCAATCTTGATAGCGCTATACACTCTTTTCTTTGTCTTTTAATTTTACTTGTTGTCTCCCAAATTTGGGAAATAATGTTTCACATTGTTTACCAGCATCAAAATGTAATGCTTTCTGTAGGGAAAAAGAATCAGTATTTTTTCCAGGACCAGATCTGAAAGTAAGTAATAGTAATAAAACCACCAAACTGTAAGATGTCCATTCCCTAAAATATATAGCTTAATTAGAGCTGGAGATTCAAGTGACTCACAAACCATGCAGCTGGTAACCCTGCTTCAAGCTAATTGAATTAAAAAAAAAACAAAAACAACTTGAAACCTCCTGGTCGCTCCAAGAAGCAAACTTTGTGTACTTCCTCTCCCGAGAGCTGGAGGCTCGCTTGGCCACACAAGACATATAAAAAGCCCATTTGGAGAATCACTTGTTTCCCACGTGGCTCTTAAGTCAGCGTAATTTAAGAAACACACAACTCCCGCACCCAGCTCTGGAAGTCACAATTGGCGCACACTTGGGAGGATGGACAGAGGACGGAGGAGTGGCTTCTCTGGATGTTTCAGCCCTGGAACTGGCTTCTAAAGATTCAAAATACGTTGCGCACAAAAAGTGTTCATAGATGCATTCAGGGCAAAAGGCAGGCCATAAAATCCAGAGAACAGACCAGGACCCCAAATGCTGCTAGGGGCTGAAGAAGGGAGTCCGAGGAGGCAGACAAAATGGTAGTAGCGTTTATCTCTGGACGGTTGGCTCAGGGACTTGATGTTTTTTCTTTATCATTCTCTGGATGTCCCAAGTGCTCTGTGATAGCAAACGATGGCATTTCTGTTTTCATTCTGGAGCAGGATATTTTTGCTGGCTTGTTTGTTAAACAGAAGATATGACCTTGACCTCCCCTGAGTGTCCCCTGGGCTGGGTCATTTGCTGATTTCATGAGCAGACTCAGGCTTTGCTTGTAGCTTGACCAGCAACTGTGAGGGAGTTCAGTGTGAAAACCAGTAGGGGTGACTTTTTATAAACCTGGCCTGTTTAATGGCACTCATGTTTGTAACTGACCAGGGCGTTTCTTTTTTTTTTTTTTTTTTTTTTGGGTTTTTCTCCGGTACCGGGAACCGAACTCATGACCTTACGCATGCCAGGCAGGCGATTTTGCCACTGAGCTAAATCCCCAGCCCCAACCAGGGCGTTTCTACACCCACCGGCAGCCAAGGGCCCCTGGCTGTGACGTCTACCGTGACAGGTGCTGCTAGGCACCAATTCAATTAGTTTTCTAGTTTTCATCACTGCTGATAGCTTTTATATTTTTAAATCCCATTCTAATCTTGACTGGGATATTGGAAAGGCCAGCAAAAGTATATTTGGCTTTCTGATTCTCTTGCGGTTCAGTGGCCCATGGTCTGGACGTGAAGGAGGAGACCCAACGACAAGCTCTGCTAGATCCACCCATGCCTGCTGTCCCTCTGCTCCTTCCTGCCTGCAAAGTGGGCCAAAGCCTGGGGGTGTTCTGCTGCTCCGTCAGAAGCAGGACTTGCATTCGCTGATGTGGCCACAGGTGGTGGCTTCTCAGAACTGGAAGGATCCGTTTCCTAAGGTGAAGTCAGCTGTATCTCTCTCCAAAAAGAAAAGTGCTTTTCTGGCTTGGAGCTGTGGCCTGTGGACCTCTAGAATTGCAGGGACTCAGAGCTGCCTGGACACACACTTGACAAAGCACCCTCTAACTCTTCAGCTCCAGCCTCTGAAGCCTTACCAGGGCAAGGAGAATCTGGGACACGGCCCACGCTCACCGCAGGTCTACTCACTGCTTTATTCATCCCTGCCACCAAGGCCTCCAGCCCAGCAAGGCTCCGTGGACAGTGCGCATGCTTGGGAAGAAGCAAGATGGCAAACAAACCAATATAGCTGTAGCAACTCCCACCAGTAGGAGACCAGAAAGAAAAACAAAGCCGGGCGGTGGAAACGCAGATGTCCTTTTGGCGAGGGTGGTCACATAAGGCATCGTGTCCCATGATAGACAACCTGATAGAGGTGAGACAGTGAGACACTCGAAAGGAAAAGATAACAGGCAGTAGAAATAAATTCCCGAGGCCTTGAAGCAGAAATCAAATAATAGCAAGACACCATGCAATGTGCTGGGCACTGTTTCCAGTCTTGATAGATTTTACTTATTTAATCCTCGCGGTAACCCTGAGAAATAGGGACTATTTTTATCTCCCTTATGTGAAGGAAGAAACTGTAAGCCAGAGAGGCCGAGTCATTTGCCCAGGCCACTCAACATGACAACCATCATCTGCTACTCTATGGGTCCAAATCCTAGACTTCAGGGTAACCAACATCCACTCCTTCCTCACAGGAATGTATTTCAGCCTGGGAAGTCCAGTATCATCCTTTTATATTAACATCTCCTTTGGGGTAGGCAATAGGATCAATCTTGTTTTGCCGTAATTCCACATATCCGGTTGACAACTGATGAACTTTAAGTCAATTATTAAACCCGCTAAAACCTCTCCGTTGTGTGTGACGATTGGATGGATAACCAGCTGCACGCTGAGGAAGATTAAACCTTGGAATTTACTGAAATTTCAGCTTTTTATTTGTCTTTTTAAAAATCAGTTTTATTGTGATATAATTCATATGCTGTAGACCTGACACATTTAGAGTGCGAGCCAGTGGTTTTTAGTATAGTTGCAAAGTTGTTTGTCCTTTACCAACTCAACTTCACAGTATTCTCAGCACTACACAGACTTCATACTTGCAAGCGGTCACTTCCCTCCCCAACATAGGGAATCATGAATCTACTTTACCCCCAGGCATTTGTTAGTTCTAGACACTGCATATAAATGAAATCATACAATATTTATTCTTTTGTGTCTGGCTTCTTTCTCTTATCATAATGCTGTTGTAGTATGTATCAGTGCCTCATTCCTTTTAATTGCCAAATAATATTCCACTGTAGGAATATACCACATTGTATGCTTTCATTCATCTGCTCATGGTTGTGTTCACTTTTATGAATGATGTGACCATGAGTGCTCTTGCAGAAGCCTCTGTGTGGACAAATGTTCTCATTTCTCTTGGGTACATCCCCACGGTAGAACTGCTGGGTCCCAGGATGGTAACTAACTCCGTGTTTAAGCAACTAAGGAATGAAATACAGCTCTATTATTCTGATCTTCCTCCAAGAATTACATTCCCATCTCACTGGTGCCTTTGACGCCAGCCAGGGAAGGAGGGGTCTTAATTCTCACAAGAGCTGTTGACCTTTCTTTGTCACCTTGTCTACACAATCAGAAACATCTTACACCCCAAAGTGATGAACATGAGGGCCTCTAATCATGTCATTTTATTACCAAACAGTATTGGGGAGGTTGGCAGTATTGTTTTGCTGCTTCTTAAAGTCCACACACACACACACACACACACACACACACACACACACACACACAGCACACCACACCACACAACACCACAGTTAGGCATTCATACCCTTGGAATTAGCCACATGGCTTATCCTTGGTGAGAGGCGCCAATAGATGTAAGTGGGCTTCTGCCTCCATAAGCAAAGCCCAAGGAGCTTTGCTGCCACTTCTCAAGGCCAAGGCCAATCTGCTTTTGTCCATCACCGCCTGCTGCAAGGTCCACGAGACAGTCAAGGACACTGTGCCTTAGGTGATCCAGAGAGCGGCCTGCAGCTCTCAGTTCCTGAACGTGGCGCAGGTTACCAGAGCCCAGAGAGGCCAGCACGGGCTGGGCGGGACTTGCCTCCTCCCAGCCCCCACCAGGGGCCCTGGGAACATGCGCGTCTGTCCACAGGGAGCAAGGCCGGGGCCCTGGGAGGAGGAAGTGGGCTGGGCCTGGCCAGGTGCTCGCCCTCTCCTCTCCAGAGTCAGGCAGGCTTGGATGACGGCAGGCTTCCAGGTGGGAAGTGCAACATCTTGGCGTCTTACGGGCCTGTCCAGAGATCCAGATGTTTGGTGTCAACAGCCCCGAACCTGGGTGATTGAATCTGACACTTTTTTATAGAGTGTAGTCACAGCTGTCCAAAGGAAACTCATCTGCATTCCTTCCTTCCCTCCTGGCTCGAGTGCTCAGAGTTCCGATTCCAGGCAACATCTGGCAGCTCATTCTTCCACTCTTACGCTGGGAAAAGCCCAAGAGTCCCCCCAAGCCCATAGGAAGGGGGGCACCAGGGCCCTAGCCAATTTTAGGGAAGGGTGGGAGGGGGTGTGGACAAAGTCAGTTCTATGGAAGAAGGGGGATTCTTCACTGGATGGGGTTCATTCAGACAATTTTTGTGGTCACTCTCTAGTCTATGCTTCTCAGACCCTAGCACAAAGTGGACACTCCTCCCCCAGAGGCTAGGGACACCACCTCAGGAGACCTCAGGGGGGTAAAGGATAAGGGAAGGGAATGGGCCTTTTGTTCATCCTAGTCATTCTCCTCCCAACAGCCTGCATTCCTGGGGTCCCCAGCCTCGCCCCACAGGAAGATTGCCTGCCGTTCCCAGAAAACAGCACACAGTCTGGACCTCTGCAGCTCTCCTCTCCTTCCAAGGCTGCCTGGCAATCTTCATCACATTTCCTGGCTCTGCTCCAGCATCCCTTCCTCCTCACAGCCTTCCTCACACCCGCAAGAAGGCAGCTGCCCTGCGTGCTGCAAGCCGCCTGGCTGGGGCATGCTTCCATGGTGGCGTTTATCAGCCAGCTTTCTCCTTGTGGACAAGGCTGGCCACTCATCGAAAGCCCAGTCCTGACAGCCGTGGCTGTGTTCCCAGCAGGGCCCTGTGGGGACCAAGTTTGCAATCCCCCATGCTACACAGGCACTGGGTAAAAGGCAATTACCTTGGGGCTTGATGATGATTTCAAATCCACGCCCCAGAACTTCATTTAGCTTGCTAAAATGAAAGAGAGCTCAGGGTGATCCTCAGTGGTCCCCTTAGCCCTGCATGCCTGCACCTTAGTCCTCCCTAGGTAAACACAGACTGATTCTTGGGAACTCTAAGTAATGTCCTTAAACGTCCTCCTGCTGCTGCAGTTTGGATCTGGAGTGCTCTCCAAAGACCTGGCTCTGAAGGCATGTTCACCAGCTTGTGGTGCTATTGGGAGGTGGTCAAACCCTTAGGGGGTGGGGCCTAGAGGGAGTAGGTTAGGTCATTGGGGGCATGGCCTTGAAAAGAATATTGGGACCCTGAGTTTCTTCTCTGTCTTTTGCTGCCTGGCTTCCATGAGGTGAAAAAGCCTCTACTATCATGTGCTCCCATCACCATGGGCTGCCTCAGGCCCAAAGCTACAGGGCTAAACAACCAGACAACCATAGACTGAACTGTGAGCTGAAATAAACCTTTTCCTTCATTTACTTGATTTTGTCAGATCAAGTCACTTCCTTCCCCAACATAGGAAATGATGGATCTATCTTGTTTTGCTGTACAGTGACAGAAAACTGATGGATCTATCTTGTTTTGCCATACAGTGACAGAAAACTGATCAGCACATCTACTTTCCAGGAAACTGAAATGGGCGTCTACAGCCACATGTGGCAGCATGACTGTCCCCAGCCTCTTTCTTCACAATCCAGAGAGTTACATGTTTTCACTTTCCTGTCAGTTTCTGGTCATACCAGCCCATATAATGGGATCAAGTTTATTTTAGCTAAGAAACATAAATAGCTGGGCATGGTGATAAATAACTATAGTCCTAGCACTCTGGGAAGCTGAGGCAGGAGAACTGCAAGTTCAAGCCCAGCCTGAGCAATTTAGTGACTTGGTGAGACCCCTTTTCAAATCCCTAAGCCCCAGTACCTCAGAATTTGATGATGTTGGGAGACTGGCCTTAAAGGAGGTAATGAAGTCAAAATAGGGCCATTAGAATTGGTCTGCCTGACTGGGTTCCTCCTGAGAAGAGATCAGGATGTAGACACACCCAGAAGAAGGACCATACGGAGACACAGGTAGGAAGCAGCTGTCTGCAAACCAAGGAGAGAGACCTCAGAAGAAACCAACTTTGCCCACACCTTGATTTTACATTTCCAGCTTCTAGAATTATGAGAAAACAGATCTTTGTTGTTCAAGCTGTCCCGGCTATGGCATTTTGTTCCAGCAGCTCTATCCAGCTGATACCCCAGCCTTTAGGTCTGGGAAGTAGGCGTGTCACTGCCCAAGTGCCATCTTGTCCTCTTCATCTGACCCTTCTGGAAGTTAACTCCAGGAAGGAGCCTCACAGATCGCTCCTCTCTTGATCCAGGGTGGTTGGTGGCATCACCCCCCATGAACTGCTGCCACCGCTAAGCAGAGGACTTCCGGGGAAAGGGGCTGCAGCAGGTCCGTCATGGGCAGTGTGATCCCAGAGGGCAGGATTCTCAATCCTAGCTGCACAGAAGAATCCTGAAACTCAGAGACATGCTGTCCTCCCAGACGAGTCCAAGCACAACAAGCAAGGGGTACTGGCCACGCACACAGATGTATTTGCTTTGTAACTTTTACTGGGGGGCTCTGATTGCCGCAGAGCTGCAGCGCCTCGTGGGTACCTGCAGGCTGCTGTTGTGGTCTCCCTGCCTCAGCCCCTCTTGCGCTACTTGAATGTTTGTGCTATTTGAATTTGCTCAATGTGCCAGCTGCTCAGCTTCCCCCTATGCTGTTGCTAAATCCTCATTTGGCAATCAAGACTGACAACACGACTTTTCCATAGAAACCCTCTGCGGCTTTCTTCTCCATGTAGAAGTTGTGTGCCCTCTCTGTTGCCATAACAGATTTCCCCAGGTACAGCGAGCATGGGCT
This sequence comes from Chinchilla lanigera, assembly GCF_000276665.1. Lineage (NCBI taxonomy): Eukaryota > Metazoa > Chordata > Mammalia > Rodentia > Chinchillidae > Chinchilla > Chinchilla lanigera. The sequence continues at coordinate 27,746,368 of NW_004955416.1, forward strand.
CCAGTCCCTCCCACCACCACACCTGCTGGCTTCCCCACACCCACTCTGGGAAGGCGAGAGCCAAGACCAAAGAGCCTGCCCAGGCTCCAGTTTCCCCCAACACAAATTCGGGTGAAGCCGGGAGAGTGGAGCCTACCCACAGGGGCAGGGCTGTGTGGGGAGCAGGCAGGCCAGGGTTTAATGTTTAGCCCTGCGCCTGACCTGTGGTCTGGTTGGGGTCAAGCGGCCTCAGATCAGTGTGCCTCGGCTTACTCCTCAGCCAAGTGGGACCAGGCACACCCAGCCCCTCGTGGTGGGTACGTGAGGAGTGCTATGCATCCGGGGCAACAGTAAGAAGCACGAGGATGTCTTGATCGCTTTTCTTTTTGTCCTCCTGTCTCAATCTGGGATCCCCATCCTTGCCCTCACTGGAGGAGGTTCCAGTTTGCTAGGGAGGCGTCACTCACTCCAGGGATCTCCCCTGGCAGTTCCCCACCAACTTCTGGAATCTCCCTCTCCTGCTTTTCCTGCTGAGAATCTCCAGAGCCATTTCTGCCAGGCTCCACAGCCCCACAGTGAGCCCTCGGGGAGGGAGGAAGGCAAGGCCCTGGGGCAGGGAGGCTGTTCCAGCCAGCTCTGGGCCCTGCAGCACCCCCTGCAGCAGCTCTGGCGTCCGAAGGAGGGGCCGCATACTGCATGCCCTGCAGCTTCTTAGGGAAAACAGATTCTTCCGAGCCTGAGATCCCACCAGCACCTTTGAGGGGATGACAGAAGCCATCTTTCTGGGCAGTAGCTGCCCCTCGGTACAGAGTGGCAAGTGGGTCATGGGCTGGCTTTCGGGTCCAGTCTCCCTCCTGGCCAGGCACCTTTGACATGACAGAACAGAACGGCCATTTGATCATCACCCAAAGAAACCATTTTTAGAAGGGGAATGCAGCTCACTCCAAAGCCTGGGAAGTACAACAGCAGGGCACTGGCATCAGGCGAAGAGCTCTTCATTGCCTCAAGACATGGTGGAGGGCATCTCGCAGCAAGGCAGCACACGCATATTACCTAGGCTCACTGCTCCTCTTCCTCCTGCCCTCCTCCTCCTGTCCCTCCTCTTCCTCTTCCTTTTCCCCTTCCTGCTCTTCCTCTCTACTTCTCCTCCCTTCCTTCTCCTCCTCCTCCTTCTCTTTCGTCCTGCTTTCCTCTTTTTTTCCTCCTCCTCCTTCTTTCTTTTCTTCCACTAATGTCATCATAGGGAACCCACCCTCATGACCTCATCTCATCCCGCTCTCTCAGGAATAGTTAGAAAAACTAGACCAAAACCGCAAGGAGGTGAGCTGAATAACACCATCAGCCATGCTGATCTAATTGACATTTTTAGCATGATAGCCCAAAATGGAGGAAACGCTATTCATTCCTTTAAAGCTCACATAGTTCACTCGTCAAGATAGATTACATGCTAGGTCATAAAATGAAACTAAATAAACTTAGAAAGATTGAAATTACACACAGTGTTTCCTAGCAGGTATGGTGGTGCACACCTGTAATCCCAGAACTCTGGGTGGCTGAGGCAGGAGGAGGATCACAAGTTTGAGCCCAGGTTTGGCAGCTTAGCGGACCCTTGTCTTAAAAATTTGAAAGTACTTAAGATTTAGCTCAGTGTGAAAGGTTTGCATTTAATCCTTAGTACTGAAGAAAAGGAGGGAAGAAAGAAGGGAGAAAGTTCCTGACCACTATGGAGCCAAATTAGAAATCAATAAGAATAAGATAGCTAGGGAAAAAAATCACATACTTTGAAGAAATCTATGGGTCAAAGAGTAAATCACAATGAAGTTTTTAAGATATTTCAAACTAAATGATAAAATTTAGTCATAGTTTATCCTAATAATACAGTTGCTATTGCAAATTACTAATTTGCTATTAAATAGTAGTAATTATCATTAATTTGATAACATTGCTAATAAAGGATACCATTCCATGACCAAATAGAGTTATCACAGTTTAACACTGGAAAATCAGTTTAATCCAACATACTTAAGAACGAAAGGGGGAAAAAAGGAAAAATTTATCTCAATCAATGCAGAATAAAAGAGTAATGAAAGTGAAAACCTCTCAATGTCAGTGTAGGAGATCGTCCCTAATCTGATAAAGAGCATCTATGAAAAACCTTTTGGTAACATCATACCTAGTAAGGAAAAACTAGATATTTTCCCCTAATCTGAGGAAAAGTCACTTGCTCATTTCATTCATAATTTTTTGGAGAGCTCAGACATTCTAATATGGCTAGAATAAAAGAAAAAATATAGAAATGTCATGCAGGTAACATGGTCATTTATATAGACTATAACTAACTACAAGAAATATATTAGCAAGGTCACAAGGTCAAAGCTTAATGCAAAAATCTGTCACAGCACACAACTGAAAATTGAAATAAAATTAAAATATCATAACAAACCAGGCACAGTGGCACATACCCACAGTCCCAGAACTCTGGGAGGCTGAGGAATTAGAATCATAAGTTCAAGCCCAGTCTGGACAACTTTAAATAAATAAATAAATAAATAAGTACATTTTTTAAAGGACTGAGGATATAGTTGAGTATGAAGGCCCTGGATTCAGTTCTCAGTACTGAACCAGAAAATCATTTCATTTATAATATCACCAGAAAACCCAACATATTTAAGAATAAATTTAACAAAAGACATGTAAGACTCCATACTGAAAACTATTTTTTTAAAGCTAAAGGAATTAAAGGAAAACTAACTAAACAGAGATATATTTCAGGTTCATGAATTCCAAACTTTCTTTTAAAGGTATAGTAACCGTAATCATGTCATTTACCTACCAACAGACAGATTAATGGAACAGAATACAATTCAAAGTAGACACACATTTATCTAGTCAGTTAATTTTTGACAAAGATGCCAAAGCAATCCAACAGGAAAAGAAAATTTTCTCAACAAATAGTGCTAAAACAACTGAATATTGTCAATTTAAAACAAAAAAGGTGGGGGGAGGGAGACTCTCTGAGAAGGTTCTCACATGGCTAACTGGGCCTAAAATTCAAGATGGAGCCTAAAAGCCATTTCCTGGTTGTGGGGGTCACACAAGTACTGTATGTTCCTGGGAAAACCACACACTAAGCACCCTGGTCCTTGCTGAGGACTGCTCCTATCTCAGCTGACAAGATAAAGCCCTAAGGTTTCTCTTAACTGTCCAGACATGACCAGTGAAATCCTACCTACAGTCACAATTCAGTGTCAGCCAATCAAGACTGAGAGTGATTGTGTCCTTCATTTACATAAAATCAGTCCATTCAGACTGAGTACATTTACATTCCTCATTTGCCTAAGTGGACTGGTGTAGGAATCTGAATAGGAACTTTCTCTAGCAAGATGGCCTCACCCTTTGCTCTTTAAAATGAACGCACTTTCCTTTTGTACCATGGGCTGCAACTCTCCAATTTGTACAGTTTTGTCTTCCTCTTTCTTCTTTGTTTTCTCCTTCTGCATTTTTAAATAAACCCATTTTTAAATTCAAGCCTTTCCTTGAATATTTTCTGAGAAATTTTGTTGACAATATCTGTATAAGGAAAAGAAATTAACCATTATTTCTGTCTTACACCATACATTTAAAAACCTAGCTTGAAATGGACTATGAAACTTTGAGATCATCTTTGTGGACTTGAGGGGAAGCAATGCTTTCTCAGACTAAATAGCCCAATAACAAAAGACAAGACTGCTAAGTTAGACGTCATCAAAATTTATATCTGCTCAGCAAAAGATGTTTTGAGGAAAATGAACCACAAAGTAGTTTTAAACAGTCACAAGATATGTATCTGACAAAAAAAAAAAACTAGTACCCAGATTACTAACAGTACTTCTCCAAGCTAATAAAGAAAAAAATTTTAATAAAAAGGACAAATATGAACAAAAGAAAAGCTACAATAAAAACATAAATGTCACATAAAGTAAAGTTTGAATCAAAAGTGTTAAAAGAGGTAAAGAAGTATCTTTAATACTGATAAAATGAACATTATACCTACATGGTAAACAAATGCCAACTCTAATATATGTTAGCCAATAACTCGAAAACTAAATGATCAGCTAGACAAAAAAATAAGGAAGGGTGTAAAAGATGTAGTAATATAATCATAAACTTGATCTAATCTTGCATCCAACGAACAAAAACCACATAGAGCAGTTATGAAGATGGGTCACACATTTGGCCACAAAGAAAGTCCCAACAAATTCCAAATAACCAACATCATACACACTACATTCCCTTCTCATGACAAAATAACATTAAGGATCAACAAAAATACAGTTAGCTAAAAGCATTCCATTTTTAAAAACTAAAAGTCCTACTTTTAAATAATTCATACACTAGGAAATCATAATGGAATTATAATTTTCCAATAAAGCGAAAACAAAACTACTACCTATCAAAAACTGTGAACTACAGCCAAAATAATACTTATAGGAAGACCTATAGTTAGCAAAAAGCAAGAAAGGCTAGAAAACATGATCTTAGACAAAATAAGGAAAGGGAAAGTAATTAATAAAATGTAAATAACTATGGTGAGGGTGGAAAATAGAGATGATTCATGAAACCAAAGGTTCTTGGAAAAGACAAATAGGAATTTTAAAAATCGTTGATAAGAATAATCAATTAAAAAAGAAGGTATCAAAAGCAAAATTTGTATATTACAAAGGGAAATAACCATAGATACTGAGGAATTGTCTGTAATGAAGAAAGATATTACGAACAACCTTATGTCAGAATTTTTGAAAAAGCAAGGATGACAAAGAATATAGATTGCCCAAACTGATACAAGTTATAGGAAATTTGAAAAAAACTAATAGTAATTAAGAAAGTGAAATGGCAGCCCACAACTTCATTTTGACTTTTTAAGGTATATTTTTATTAAGCCACCAAAGAGCAGGTAATTTCTATTTTTACAAGTTTTTCTAGATAATAGGAAGCATTCTCTAGACAGTAGAAAGTAACAAAAGTGGTTTATTTTTGAGTCAAATATGAACACACTTATTCCATTGTTCTTGTCACTTTCTGAACCAGTTCTGGAAGTCCTCTTTCCTAGTGTCTTTAGGAGCTATGATTTAAAAAAATGTGAATGCTGCAGCCAATTGCCATCTGGTAAAAAGGAAAGCTCCTAAAAACATAACAGTATATCCCTACCTTAGTCCCCAGCTCTGGAACCGTATGACTTCTAGGTCTTCCCTGAGGTCAAGACGACCATGAAAATTAAATGTTCTGAATGAATTCAGGGCTTCCAAGGGACCACAACAACATACATAACTAAACACATGAAAGAAGCTTCGAGAACTGCTTCAGAGAGTGACCAGTGTGTTTGAATTGAGAAGGAATGTTTTTGGGCTGGAGATATAGCTCAGTGGCACAAGAGCCTGCCTGGCAAGTGCAAGGTCCTGAGTTTGAGTCCTGGTACCAAAGAAAAAAAAAGAAGGAGTGTTTTGAAGGGGATTAATGACAGTATGTCTTTTATTGCAATAAATTTTAAAAATTTAAACAGTCATCATATTTTTATTGCATTTTGTAAAATCTGAATTAAAATAAAAACTGAATAGTCTATACAAAAGTAGAATTGTGGGCCAATTTCACTTATGAATACAGATGTGAAAATACTTCAGAAAATATTACCAGTTATAACCCAGGAGTATCCCAAAATAATAATTTGTCATGACCAATTTAGGTTATCCCAGGAATGCAATGATAGCTATGCCATTAGAATATAGTATGTGTATTATTCATCTCATTAATACGTTGAAGGAAAAAAACTACATGAACCTCTCAAAAGATACCAAAAAACCACTCAACAAAATTAAAAACCCATCCATAAGAAAACTTACATTATAATTTCACTTATAAATACAGATGTGAAAATACTGTAAATTTCTCTGTATAACTTATATAGAGAAAGCATATAACATAGAAAGAAATGTCATAACAATAATAACAGATACTTATCAGAGCCTCCTGCAGATATTTTACTAGTGGAACTATACTTAACAGTGAAAACGCCTATTATGACTACTATTTAGCATAGTTTTGAAGCAATACAGTAAGAATAAGAATTAGAAAAGTGGACAAAATTATAGCTTATATATTATCTACATTTAAAAAAGCAAGAAAATATTACTGGATAACAGCAGAATTAATAAGATAGTGAAGAAAGATATGTGCATACAGAAGAAAGTGATAAAACTCAGTAATGTTTCTTTAAATGTGCAACTAGAAATGTAACACTTGAACATGTCCCCATTGGGAAACATACATACACACACAGGACATAGAGAAATAAACCTAAAAAGAGTGCACATTTTATGGAGATATTTATAACACATTACAAGACATAAAAGAGAAAAACAAGGCTAGAGGTGTAGCTTAGTGGTAGAGTTCTGATCCCGTATGTGTGAGGTCAGGCTGTGGAAACCCTGGGCCCAACCCTCGCACTGCAGGGGTAGGGAAGCAGAGAGAGAGAGAGAGAGAGAGAGAGAGAGAGAGAGAGAGAGAGGGAGAGAGAGAGGAGAGAAATTTACTCTTCATGTATAGAAAAATTCCACACTGTAGACATCTACTCCACTTCCCCTAAAATAGACCTGTACATTTAGTGTAATTTTAATAAAAAAAATTTACTTGTTTGATTCATCTTGGAAAATTGCTTGTAAAACTCATGTGGAGCAAAAAAGGAATTTGGATAGCTAAATCAACTTAACCACAATCTTCAAAGACACCCTCACCCTCCCAGACATGAAGTCATTTTACAGAGCCGGAGTAATTAGAGTAGTGGGACCCCGAGAAGAAATTGACAAACATGGAACATGAGAGAGCTCCGGAACAGGCTTGCACATTTATCAGAACATCACCTTTGATGGAGAAAGCATTATGATTCCTGGGGAAAAGGAATTCAGAGACAAACAAAACGAATTCCAGGTGAATGCTGTTAAGGATAAGGAAGAAGGGCAGGTATTAGAAGGAAATATGGGAACTAGCTCATCTTCGTGTTTCATTTTTTTTTAATGGAAAGAGAGAGGTACAAAATAGCCCATGGGAAGGACCCCACTGGGAGGCAGAGGGTGAGTTTACAGAGGGGTGGGTTGTGTCTGGGCTAAGTTTCCGGAGAACTTGGGAGAAGGTAAATTCCAAAGCAGGATGGAGGAGAGACGGAGGAGCGCAGCAAAGAGGGGAGCACGTTTGTACCACGGGCTCTGGATGGGGACGTTTTCTGCATTTTTTTAACTCACTACCATTCCATGTAAATTTCCCTTACAAATTGTCACTTTCTATGTTTCAGGACGGATGGGTAGAAAGCAAGGACTTCACAAGCAGTTAGGGAAACAGGAACCAAAGAAGTTGAATGATGATGTTTGCAGGGGAGAAGAGAAAACCAGGGGCTGTCTCCATTGCCTTCAGCGAATTTTCCACCCGCTGCTACTCAAGGACAAGGGTGGTGGTGGGAGGATCATGACTCCAGAGCAACAGGTGACCGTTACCAAGAGAAACCGTGGTGTGGACCACCGTCTCTCTCCTAAGTTAACAGCGTGCTGGTCGCCCACCTGTCATGATGGTGCCTGGTAAATGTGTTCAGTGAGTGGTGAGGCACGTGGACAGGTTTACTCTAATGCGGTGGAACCTGTAGAACTATGATCCTGGAGAGCTAAGGTTGTGCCTAGCTCCCTGGTCTCTTCGTGTACAGTTCACTTCATGCATGGAAACCAAATCACAGAGTGTTGACAGGGTCTGTGGAGGTACTTGGCCTTCGTGCCCAAAGGAAGAATCAGCTATACTGGGAAAGGGCTCCAGGACCAAACAGAAGGGGTAAGTTGTGGGGGCAGTTGAAGGAGAGATGTCACCTAGAGCAGCCAAAGAGAGTAAAGCCAGGGAGAGAGCAAAGCAAACTCAGACCTAGTCCTCATCCTGAGGGTCAAAAGTTGGGAGGGTCTCTTCTGTTATCTGAAGAGAGAGTTAAGTGGGCAAGAGGAAGAGAAAGACGAGTCCAGCAGAAAGCACGGAGACTGCTCTGGGCTTTGGCTTGGTCAAGGAAGCACAGGCCTGGGTGCGCTTCCATCCATCTGGTAGCTGCGCGGGCCTGGGTGGGCTGAGGAGAGGGACAGCCTGGAGCATTACATGCAGAGCCAAATAAATTTTGTTACAGATCAAAACTTGGGATTTGAGGAGCAAAATAAAGAGGAGACAGTGGCTGTCCAGGGTCCAGGAACAACTGCTATAAAATCCAAGCATCTGTTAGGACTCAGAGTTAATTTGGCAACATCAGTTGTGGTCCCAGAGAGGCAGGGGTGGGGAAGGGGGCTAAGTGTTGCTGGGATCCTCAGATGGCACCCCCAAACCAGGACTCATGGGCATGTGAAGGACAAAATTGCTATCCACAAGGCTGAGTATTTTCTGCTCTATTCGTGCATTCCAGACATGATATTCAGGCTCTGGTGATTGCTTAAAAATTCAAGAATATCCTCAGCAAAGAAAATGCTCCCAGTCTTTGAGCTAGATAGCTTCAGCCCTACGATAGAGGTCTTGGTGTTCTAAAATGAGCTATCTATGTTCTTTGACAAGAAACCTGACACCCTGGGATTTTCTTTTCTTTAAAAATAATGGTGAGAGGCCAGGAGAAAGGATTGTTGGTAGAGCACTTGCTTACCATGTGCAAAGCTATAACTAACCAACACATAATATTTGTACCTGTTATGGGGTACAATATGATTATTCAGCACATATGTACAATGTATAATGATCAAATCAAAGCAAATGGCATTTCCAGCTCCTCACATATTTGTCATTTCTATGTGTTGGGAACCTCTGGACTCATCCAGTCATTTTGAAATACCGTATCTTTGTTATGATCGCTATCGGCAGATATAAAAGACCTCCAGGTAAGCGGCTGTATGCCTGGGAGGACAGTGGTCAAGTGTGGGTGGTAGGTGGTGTGTGTCAGTGTGTGTCTGGAGGTGCACACCTGCTCAGAGCCTGCCTGCAACAAGCAAGGGCCCCGCACAGCCTGGGGTCTGATAACAAGGGCTGGCCCTCTCTGCTTTCAGGCACCCACCCCGCGGCATGAGGGATGTAAACATTGTTGAGCCATTCAGCTGGAAACCCGGGAGCAGGACTCTGACAGGGCTCCAGGTGCCCTGGGTCGCAGTGGATGGAGATCAGACGCAGATCCTTCCCTATGACACACAATCCCGCAGGCTCGTTTTCAGCCAGACAATCGACTACTGTCCCCACCTGGTAGCTGCTCAGTTGCCTGCCCAAGACGATGCCAGACACACCGCAGGAATCTTGGGTACCTTTCCCACTGTCACTGTCTGCTGGGTTCAGTGAGGGAGGGTGGCCCAGGCCTAGAGAGATGTCCTTGTGTGACTGGCACAGCTGCCCAGGGCTGCTTTCCATCACACATCAAAGGCGGACAGGTAAGAGCCACATCCCCTTAGTCATAGGCACAAGCTAAACAGTCTCAGGTGTCCCTGAATGTCTCCTTCCTGGGTTTGTTTTTGTGTTTACTCCCATAAATAGGTTGCAGCATTTCCCAGGGTGGCCAAGTTAAGACAGAGCAGGCAATGCCATGGATTTAACAGCCAAGTGGAAAACAAAACAAAATAAAGGGGAACATAAACTAGTCATTGAAGTCAGTGCCACATATGTAACTATCGAGGCACAACAAGCCAGTTCCTGGGGAGTGTGGTTTGAGGTGAACTGAGAGCTGGGCAGGTGCAGTGAACCGTGGCACCTTGTCTTCTGTAGCACTGACACATAATCATGGTGAGGGCCAATGACCCATTTGCTTGAGGTTGGCAGCAGTAAATCAAAAGATTTCTGGAAATCCAGGCTATTTCTCTGAGTCCTCACTTGTGTCTGGAAACAAGACCACGGGAACACAAGACAGGATGGTGGAATAGAATTAATTCTGACAGTAGAGTTAGAGTAGGCTATTCATTCCCAGCTATACTTGGGCTGGGTCTGCAGACCGAGTTGGAAGGTATGGCTCAGGCAGTACAATGTCCGTGGCACCGATCCTGGGGATATTCTCCTGGGAGTGCCTATTGAGTGTAACCCTCCCTCCATAGTAGAAGTGGAAGCTGCCTGACACCCCCCAGCCAGCACTGAAGTAGCACAATGCTGACCTTTCACAACCTTGACCCCTTTCTCCTGCTTCTCTTGACACAAAGGCCTATTGATTTCATTAAGATATTCCCATCCTTCAGTTTAATTACTCCATTTAGGGCCATTTCTTCCTGGCTATTCCTAAAGCGAAGCGTAAGAACCTATACCATGGCCTTCCTCAGGCTAATTACATGTGCCCAAGAATCTGTGATCTGGCAGCTTCCTGTGGCCCTAATGATGCAGCTAGGGGACATGTTTATTCACCCCAGGTCACCAATTGCCAAAGGCACCCGGAGGTCACTAGAATCCTCCAGGGCTGAGAGGACTGCTTCCGCCACTTTAGATGTTTATTAAGGACATCAATTCAGGCTGCAGCTATTTGGAGGCAGTGGGTGCTTCATGAATAAAGACATTATGCTTATTTATAGGGACGGTAAACCAACCTGGAAAGTACAGTCTGAGTTTCCATCCTGAGGCTCTGGATGAATGTGGGATATCAGGCTGGAAGGCTTTATTTCCTGTTAAGTATTTAAACTCAAGTTCAACCAACTAGGAACACTACAAATAAACACACAGGGACCTGTTAAAAACATAACTATGACTAAAGTGAGCTTATCCTTCCCCCAGTCAGGTATCAAATGTTCACTTCACAGTCCATGGGGGACCTGGTAAACAGCCACTGGGGAATTTTCTTGCTTTTTAATTGGAGTGGTTCTCGAAGCAGATGTCCAAAGTGTAGGGAGATGTGGATGACAGCTCAGGGCCTCCAGCCACTAAGGCTGAAAAAAGAGAGGAAGCCAGTTAACAAGCAAGAATCATCTAGAACATATAAAGAATTAAAAAGAATCAGATCCCCCTAAACTCAAAGACCTAATCCAAAAATGGGCATCTGAGATGAATATACACTTCTCAGATGAAGAAAGACAAATGACAAATAAACACATGAAAAAATGTTCAATATCATTGGTCATCCAAGAGATGCAAATTAAAACAACACTCTGATTCCATCTCACCTCAGAAAGAATGGCTATCATCAAGAAATCAATCAATAATTGGTGGGGAAAAATGAACATTTCTCCACTACTGGTGGGAGCATAAACTAGTGCAACCATTGTGGAAATCAGGGTGGAGATTCCTTTACAAACTAGGATTACATGTCCCATTTACCCGGCTATTCCCCTTCTGGGTGTCTTCCCAGAAGAATTAAAAACATCATACCACAGTGATCTATGTGCACCCATGTTTATCGCAGCACAATTTTTTTGAGTGATCAATTGAATATTCATTGACTATTCTCAATGGTTGTTGTAGGAAACACATAGTAATAAACATACATCCATCTACAAAATAGCTCAGGAACAATACAAACATTACAGAGTTATGGATCGATTAGTAGGAAAATATCAATGGCTGCTGTAATACATGGTGGTATCTTCAAAGTGGTCTCTCAGGAAGACAGAGATACCCAAGAAGGATCTAACAAGTAGATACAGCCTAAGGGTTGTCAAAAATACCGTATTACCTCCTCACCAGTGACTCCTTTCACTGAGGTGTGACAGCTGGAAGGAAGGCCAGGATTGAAAAGAAGGACCGAGAGACTTGTACCTGTGTTTAGCAACAGGCTGTTTTCTTTTTCCTCCATAGTCATGATTACCCGGGGCTCCTCCATGGAGATGACAGTCTGGCCAGAGGGAGAAGTCAGAGTATGCCCTGGGCCCCCTCATTCCTGTTGGACTAACTGGTAGGATGAGTCTGAGCCTTAGGGCCTCCACTTTAGAGGGTAGACCGATCTCCAGTGATGTTATTTGCATTCAGGGCATGGCCAGGGGGCTTCTTAGGGCAGTTCCTCTTGAGGTGGCCTGGCTTTTACCAGTGGTAACAGATGAATGTAGTGATCAACTTCTTCTTGGGGCCCTGGGAATCAGACCTGGGATCTGTTTCTCTTGATGCTGCAGCAAAAGCAGCTGCTTTTTCTCGGTCTCTTTATTTTCTCTCCTTGGCCTCCTCCTCATCAAGGCTATAGAATACTGAGGAGGCAATCCTTACTAACATCTCAAATGAGCCATCTGGGGTGAAAGCCACTTTTTGTAGCGTTTTCTCTCCAGCCTCCCAGCGCACTGGGACCTCGCAACCACTTAGTGTCCTCTCCCCAACCATCAGCACAGGCAGCAGGAATCTCAGTGCAGACTTCTCTGGAGCTCCATGCTCTCCTCCATTGCAGTCTGTACTGTCAGGGGAAGAATGGCTTCCAGGGGGTCTCCCCAGGTATTGCACAAGGTCCTCCTGGTTTCTAGCTTCCAAATGGCTGTTGTGATCCCGGTCAACTAGATCTCTGAGTCTTCAGGCATAGTCTGTATTCTCGTGTTCTCTGAGTCCTTGTTCAGCAGCTGCTCCTCCACTGACTCTGGACTTTTCTGGTTCTCAATGGCAGGGGCAAGAGTGACCCGCTGTGTGGCATGTATTCCCAGGGGTTTCTCCATGTCGGGATGATTCACACACATCCTTGGGCGGGCCTCCGAGGCTGGTGCGTGGAGGGTCAATTGTGTCATTGCTTCTCTGGGCCACGATAGTTCTCCACCACATGCAGCAGCTGGCCTGAGGGCTGGCTAACAGCACAATCTGTAGCAGCTAAACTTTGGAAATAACCCAAATGCCCATCAACTGAGGAATGGATAAAAAAGATGTGGGTTTTTTTAATATAACAATACTACTCAGCCATAAAGAAGGTTAAACTGGAGACTTTCATAGGTAAATGAGTGCAACTCAAGAGCATACTCATAAGTGAAATAAATCAGACCCACGTGTGTAAACAGCATATTGTCTCACTAATGTGAGAAACCAAATGAGTAAATAAGATCCAAAATGTACAATAGATGTTGTGAATTGGGAAGAAGCTGTTCAAAGAGAAGAAACTGTGATGAGGGAAAGGGGAAAGGAAGAAAGGGAAAAAGAAAAAATATGTATTTATACACAAGGTAGTTAAAATAGTTATACAACTAGTTTTTCTTAGTTCTTTGAAAAGACAGGTTTGTACTAATATTGTTGGGACAAGTTATCATGCCTATATCTTGTACTGTGAATAACTACTATGAAGACAACAATATGCAATGTATTAATTATTAACTCTCCTACTAACCTGTTTTGAAACTCTTTTATTGTTATTTTTCTTTCTTTAAAATTAAGAAATAAGGATCATACTAGAGCCAATCTGTGAGACCCCCAACCTCTTACCCAGAGAGCACCTTCTTTAAGTAACTACTTTGGCATCAGAAGAACTTTAAAATATGAAGCCTGCTGTTTCCAAGCCATATTCCAACATTGCTTAGAAAAGTTCTTCTGAAGAAGGCCTGCTCTGTTCTAAAATTCCCTTTCTAGAGTCTAATGTAGGACCAAGAGATTCTTCCACCCATTCCCACTATGGCTAAGACCTTCGACCTGCTCACCTTGGAGGACTTTTAAACATACACACACACACACACACACACACACATACACACACACACACACACATACACACACACACACACACATACACACACACACGCACACAATGCTTGTCTCAAAATAACTGGCACTGAGGGAGGCTGCACGTAAAAGCAGAGCTTTTACAGTTAGAGATTTGATAGTGTCTATTCCTCCCAGGGAGCTAGTGTCTTTTAGAAGTAAACATACATGGAGACATACTCAGAAGGAGGCGTTCAAGGAGAGAGAGAGACAACTGACTACTTTTGACTGTGGCTTTTAGGCCTGAGGGGAAAAAGCCCTACCCTTGGTTTGTAGGAATTGCATAATCCCAAATGAGGACCTACCCTTAGCTGATATAACAAAGGGAGATATTTAGAAAAAGAAAAAATAGTCGTCAATCAAAGTTTACTCACAACAGTCTACAGTGTAATACGATTTCTAGAGACCCTGTCAAAAATGAAGAAATTGAGAGTATAATTAAAAATAGTTTTTCTTTAAAAAGGGATAGTCCCTTATGCTTTCTTTTTTAGTTGTATGTCACTTTATTTTCTATTTAAATTATTTTTAAAGTATGGGTTTAAAGAAAACATAACTATCTTAAATGCAGTGTTCCAGACAGTAGGGCCTCAAAATATATACACAACTAGATCTGGAAAGATAAACAAATCTACAGTTCAAGTTGAGCATTTTAATGCTTTTCTCTCAGGAATCAGTAAAGAGAAAATCAGCAATACATAGAAGACGTGTACAGCAGCATCAACCAACTTGCCCTAACTGACATGTACGGAACACTCCATTCACGAGAGGAGATTGTGTATTTTTTCAAATACATGTTGAACACTCACAAAACTGGAACATATCCTAAATTTTTTTTAAAAATTCTCCAAATTTTTTTAAAAATTTAAATTATTCAAGTATTGATCTGTGGTCATAAAGGAATTAAACTAGAAATCACTCTCAGAATGATGTCTAAAAAATCCCCAAATATGTAAAAATAAAGCAACACAGTTCTAAAAACTCTACTGGTCAAATAGGAAGTCCTAAGAGAAGTTAGAAAACATTTTGAGGTGAATAAGAATGAAAGTGAAAAATAAATTTAAATGGTGTTAAAGGAAAGTTAATTAAAAAGTTTAAAGTACTAAGTACATATAAAAAGAAGAAATTCTCAAATCAAAAATTTAACCTTTCATTGCAACAAGCTAGAGAAAAGAACAAAATAAACCACAAACTAGGAAAAAAACACAAACAATAAAGATAAGGCAGAAATCAAAGAAATTTGAAACAAAAAACAATCAATGAATTCAATGAAGCCAAATGTGGTTCTTTAATAAAGCCAATAAAATTGATAAACCTATAGGGAGACTGATATTAAAAGAAAGAAGAGACTGAGTGTGGTGGTGCATACCTGTAATCCCAGCACTCAGAAGGCTGAGGCAGGAGGAGTGCCACAAATTTGAGGCCAGTCTGGGCTACATAGTGAATCAAAGACAGCCTGAACTATACAGCAAGACCCTGTCTTTAAAAAATTAATTAATTAATTAAAAATAAAAAATAAAAGAAGGAAGAAACATACAACCAATACCAGTGAAAGGGAGAAAGATGTTTTAAAAAATATCAGAAGGAGATCAGAGGGTGATTACCTAGCATGCTCAAGGCCTTGGCTTTGATTCCCCAGGACCACAAAAAACAGGAGCAAAAACAAAAACAAAACAATATTTCAGAAAGTAGTGAAGGGATACTATGAACAACTCCATGCACATAAATTCAATATTTTAAATGAAATAGGCCAACTTCTTAAAAGTTACAGACTACCAAAATTAAAGAAAAAAGAAATAGACTGCCTAAATAGTTCTCTCTATATTTCAGAAATTGAATTTGTAGTTTTAGAAAATCTTCTTTAAAAAATCCAAACTCTAAACCCAGATGGTTTCACTGGTGATTTGACTAAACATTGAAAGGAAAAAGAACAGCAGCTCTTCACTGAACTCTTCCAGAAAATAGAAAAGGAGAGAATACTTCCCAACTCATTTTAAGAGTCTAATGCTCCTCTGTTATCAAAACCAGACTAAGTACAAGAAGAGTAAGCCACAGACCAATGTCCTCATGAATATAGACCCCAAGCCCTCAACAAAATAGTAGCAAATTGAATACAGCAATATATAAAAAGGGTAATATATCCAAGCCAATGGATTCTCTGCTGAGATGGAAAACATGAAGATGGAAAACATCTGCAAAGGGGCCTCATAGCCTTGAGAGCCAATGGTGCAGATAAGAAATAAACCAGCTACTGGAGAACATTCTTTTGGTTGGAGGGTCAGTAATTTTGTTTTATTCTGACTTTAAGCTACTTCAATGAGACTTGCTCCCAGAATAAAGGGCATCTGCTGGACCCAAAGTTCACTTATTTAAATGTTAATCTCATCCCCAAACATCCTCCAAATTGACATATAAAATTAATGGACACAAATTCATCCTTCGTCGTCTTGGCAACCATGTGTATCTCCTTAGGAAATGATTATCCTGTGAACAACTGACTCTTTCCCAGAAGAGGACACAGTGTCCCCGGATAATGTTCCCTTCTCCTTGACAACCCATAACCTAGATATGGGGATGTAAAGTTAGCAATATTTTGAAACTATGCTATGAAGTCAATACATCTCCTGTTATATGCTAGGAAAGGGCAATCACAGTACTGGTTTCTGTAATACCTATCATTGACATTATAACTCCCATCTTCCACTACCTATTCTATATTACTTTTGCCTCCAACAAATAACTCAGTTTTGGTATAGTCCTTCCAGGGTAGGATGGCCCATATCTTCATTTCTGAAGAGTCTATGCCAGTGGTGCAAATCTTTTAGAACTTTCAACAGTAACAAATAACCAGCTGTAGTACGTGTGCCATAGGTTTGCTACCACTGGTCTATGCCTATATTAACCTTCCTGGCTTGTTCTAGTTTTCCACTGACTCACAAATTTGGTAGTAGTAAGAGATGCTCATGGGAATCTCTTGTATTTCAGATATATTTTTCCTTACCTCTATTGTAGATTGGTAATCTGTTGTAATAGTCCATTGTAGAGTATTCCTTGGGAGTCTGGCATTAGCATTTCGTCACTATGACAAAATACTTGAAAATAACAATTTAAAGGAAGAAAGGTTCCTTTTAGCTCACAGTTTCAGAGGTCTCAGTCCATGGTCAGTTGACTCCATTGTTTTTAGGTCTATGGTGAGACAGAAACATCCTGGCAGAAGGATCTGCTCACCTCATGGCAGTCAGAAAACAGAGAAAAGGAAAGAACTATAGAGGAGGGAACTAGAGACAAGATATAGCCTTCAAAGACACACCCCAAGTGACCTACTTCCTCCACCTGGGCCCCACCACCCAATATTCCATTTGGCTATGAACTCATCAACCCATTGAGGTTTGTACCCTATGATCCCATCACCTCTCTAGGTCCAACCTCTGTACATTGCTGCATTGGAGGTCAAGCCCTCAATACATGAGTCTTTGGAGGATACTTTATAGTTAAACCATGACATCTAGAGTAGTCATCCCAGCCCTAATAGTTATTCCCCTCTTTGGCTTTTGGTTCAGAAGCACGAGCAGTCCAAAATAGTCAGTTGGCAGCCTTAAATGACAATTCCATGGAGTCAGGGCTGTGTCTCTCGGTAGAACCATTCTTCCATTTAGAAGTAGGACCTCTAAGTCAGGTAAGTTTAAGGTAGTAAAAACATAAAGGAAGAATTTTATAAGATGATTAGTGTCTTTCCCATTCATACGCTTGATTCCTGGACCCTCAGTCCTGGCTATGGGAGAAATATACCATACATTAGACATTGATTAGAGTATAGGCAGCATGATGGAGAATCTTGCCCCAGCTCTGTAAGGGAATGTCACCTGGGTAGCAGTGTAACTGAGTTTTCAAAAGGCCATTTCACCATTCTATCAAATGAGCTGCTTCAGGATGGTGAAAAGCATGGAAATACCAATGATTTCTATAATCACAGGCCCACTGTCACAATTCACTTGCTGTGAAGTGAGTTCTTTGAGCAGATGCTGTGCTATGTAGAATACTATGATGGTGCACATAGCGTTCTGTAAGTCCCTGGATGGTAATTTTGGCAGAAACAGTACATGTAGGGAAGACAGTTTGTATTCAGAGTGTCTATTCTAGTAAGAACAAAATGCTGCTCCCTTCATGATGGAAATAGTTTAATACACGCAACCTGCCACCAGGTAGCTGGATGATTACCCAGGGGATGGTGCCATATTGGGAGCTGTCTCAGGAACATCTCTTACAGTTTCCCTAGGCAATGTAGCATTCATCTCTTCTGAATGGGATGGAGACATTCCTTGTGCTGGTGGCAGAGGGTCTACTTCTACTAACAAAATATCTCTTCAGAATTTAGGGGCTTAATGTCCCCCAACTTCATCAGTCTTCTCACTCATACCATTTTAACTTTCAGGATCTCATTACTTCCCAACCAGTCCTATTTCAACTTTCAGGGTTATTTCTTTTCTAGTAGTTGATGTTCTGCAAAACCAGAAATTCAACTTACATTTTAAGTTAGCCATAAAAGTTAACCATAAGTTGCAACATAAAATTCTGGGTTTGGTTTTTAGCAATCCAGGCTGTTTAGCCATACAAGAAATACCCTGTCTTTCAGAGCAGACACGGAAGTCTTTAGGTCATTAATTTGATATTTGAGCTGAGAATTGAAATTCCTGAGTTTATCCTCATCCTTTCCCACTTTGTGCAGTAACATTTGGGGCAATCAGCCAATCTCATTATACTTACCAGTTTAAGCAAAATGTTGGAAAGTATCATATACACTAGGAGTATCGAACTTGTGGCCCACAGACCACATGCAGTCTTGAAGAGCTAATAATGTGATTGGACTAGATCATAAAGTATTAACACTATTATGTGATTTTCAGTGATCTATATATAGTCTTTTATGGTACTGAAAATTGAACCAAGGGTCTTGTACATGCTAGATAAGTACTCTACCACTGAGTTACCCCCAGCCACATAGAAATACTTTCTATGACTGCATGGTGCTTAAGCACTGACTGAATCGGCAACAGTGGGATGCTGGATATGGCAAGGCTCAGTGCAATACCAGCTCCATGTCCTGCACCAGCCACACAGTCAGTCAAATTGAAACCCACCTTGCATGCATTTGTTCAACTTTGGCAAGTAAAGTACAGCAACAACCACTGACAGTAGTTCAACCTACTTACACGTGTATGTGCTTGCGAAGACAAGCATTTATTGCTATTAAGCAGACATTTAAATTTTCTTTTTTAACTCTTAAACTTGTGCTTGTTGTACTATTTTGCAAAATAATTTACAAGTTTTGTTATTTACATACATTTACTACATCATATATTTTATATACAGCCCCAGACAATTCCTCCTCGCTCGATGTGGCCCAGGCAATCCAAAAGATTAGATACCCATGATGTAAACGTTGCTCAGATGCTTGCTTCTTCAAAGTGTTTTATTAAGTGTCTAACATTTTGCACATCTCTATTAATGGATAATTCTATGGATTATCCCTGCTTTCTTTAGCACAAGAGATCAAGTTGTTTGTGTCATTTTACAGAAAACCTAGAACCAATTCAGAAAACTCATTCTTAAAATTCTATCCTTCTAGAACCACTCTTTATACCAAAATCTGTATTAGTCAGGGTTCTCCAGAGAAACAGAAGGAAAAGGAAGCTTTACATACAGGTGCTTCTTAATATATAATGGGGTCACATCCTGAAGAAGAACACACTGTAAATTGAAAACGTCATAAATTCATTTAATGCACCTACCCTACTGCACACTACAGCTTAGTAGCACAGTGTTATTCCATCATTATATGTGTTAGTTTTTACTCCTGTGACTGTGGGCCGACTTGGAACTGTGGTTCACTGCCCCTACTGCTGCCCAACATCAGAAGACAGCACCAAACCACATATTGTTAGCTCAGGAAAAGATCAAAACTCAGAGTATGGTTTCTTTTTTGTACCATCATGAATTCAAACAATTTCAAGTCAAACCACCATAAGCTAGGGACCATCTGTGCATATTTTATGTATAATATATATATAAGGATATTTGTCATTAAGGGATTGTTTTATGAGATTATGGAAGTTTGGAAGCCCCAGATCTGCTCAGGACACAGGAGAGCTAATGGTGCAATTGCGGCTCAAAGGTCAGTGCCAAAGCCCAGAGGGCCCCATGGCCCAGAAGTCTGGAGACAGTCTTCTAGGGGATTTGCTCTTTCTCAGAGAGGCTAATGTTTTTGTTCTATTCTGGCTTTCAACTGATTGGAAGAGGCCTGCCCACATCATTTAGGAAAAGCTGCTTAACCCCAAATTTACTGATTTCAATGTCAAGCTCACTTCAAAACATTCTCCAAGTTGACACAAAATTAACCACCACACAGACTTAACGACAATGAAAAATCACATGGTCATATCCCTAGATGCAGAAAAGGCATTGGATAGCGTTCAATATTAGGTATGATTCTTTAAAAAAATGTTGGTGCACAGAGACTGGAAGTGAATTTCCTCAACTAATAAAACCCATACACAAAACAACTTACAAGTAACACCACTCTTAATAGTGAAAGACTGAGTGAAGTTGCACTTCTAGGTATTTACTGGACAGAAATGAAACTATGTTCATAAAAATCTGTTCATAAACTTTTATGGCAACATTACTCCTAATTTCCAGGAAAGAAGAAACAACCCCATCTCTCAGTGGGTAAATGGATAAGCTTGTATATCCATATGATGGAGAACTATTCAGCAATGAAAAGGAAAATGTATTGAGGTACACAATGACTTGGGTAATTTCAAAGGCATTTTGGTGAATTATTTACTGTAGGATTCCATTTGGCATTTTTATTCTTGTGGTGCTGTGGATCGAACCCAAGACCTTGTGCATGCAAGGCAAGAACTCTACCACTGAGCCACATCCCCAGCCCTAAGATTCCATTTGTGTGGTATTCTGGAAATAGTAAAGCTTTAGTGATAGAAGACAGATCATTGGTTGGCAGAGGTTGAAGGTGGAAGAACAGTTTAACCAAAAATACACAACACAAGGGATGCCTTGGGGATGTGGGAATTGTTCTGAATCTTGCCTGTGATGATGGCTGTAAGAATCTGTGTATGTAAAAGCTAATGTAACTGTTCATGTGAAAAATCAATTATTTTATGTAAAGTAAGACAGTAAGATCTATCTATCTACCTACCTATCATCTGTTTCCAATCTCTAAAGGTCACTCTGTGTTATGAAATTTTCCAATGGGTGAGAACTTTTTGAAAATTAAGAACAAAAAAATTATTTTAGAATGGTTATACATCATTTATTGATGAATAGCGAGCATAAGATTTACAAAAATTTTGTGTGGGCATTTGATGCTTAAAATTATAGTTGTCACATTTCCTGAGTGTAATTAGATGTGGAACAGCATTTTACATTGTTTAAAAACAGGCAGTGGGGAAGAAATGTCAAAGCATTTCTGTCTGTCTTAAATGATAGGTCAAGCTACACAGAAATCTGTCTGGTTTTGGAAACTAGCATTTGGTCCCAGATTGTCCAATTATCCGGGCCATCAGCCTCAGGTCTGGGCTGCCCACAGTGATGCTTTCTGGGCTGAAGACCAAGGCCTCTAGGCCAATAAAAACCATGACTGACGTCATGAGGCTGAAACTGGAGAGGGAGCAAGGGAAGGAATCCTTCAAGCATCTGCGGCTGCCTAGAAGGAGATATTTGACCCATACTGTTCAGGATAAGAATTTTACCTTTTCATGAATTTGCTGTAATACTGTATCAAAAAGTCTGTGTGCGTGCTTAGGAAAGAGACCAGAATTATGGATCTGGAAGGCTTCTGTCCTACCTTCTTTCCAACAGTGTATCTCCTCTCCAATGGAGCCCGCAGGGAAATCCATCCAATTGTGGATGCAAGGCCCTCATCCATGCCAGCACCCCATAGGCGAATCCAGTTGCAACTGGGATGATGTTCACTATTTTCTTGAAGAGGTTCCCATATTCTTTATGCATGGATAATAATTTTATCTCTATAAAGCTTTCATCAGCTAGCAGGAGATGACTTCCAATGTTTTCCTTTGTCAGAGTTTATTAAGTGATTTACAACTTGAACACAATGCCAGCTCTTCACACCAGCCTACATGGACTGATAGGAAGGCTCCAAAATCCACCCACCTTCTGAAATATCTCCTCTGTTGGCTTCCAGAACTGCCCCAAATGCCTACAATAATTACTCTTGGAACAAGGTATTGAAATGCAAATGAGAGTAACCCATTAATCTAGCACCAGTGGAGTGTTCGGCCAGAGGAGAGCTCTGGGAGAAGAAGAGCAGTTGGACTTTCGGGTCCTACTGAGAAGTCTCCTTGTGCTGGGAACCCAAGAGAAGGAGGCAGGTAAAGGCTCACCCACACCTCACCATTCTTATCATTCCTTTGTCTGTCCTCTCCTTAAGCATCTGTCAGTGTTTTTCCCTGAGTTACAGGCACAGAATTACTAATAAAACCAGTGTAATTCCTACTTCCTGGCAGTTATCACATCAGCACAGACCAGACTGGGCCAGACTGAAATATTAGAAACAGACAACAATTAATAAGTTGGGGGTTTGTGTTTTTACATTAATGAAAAGCAAATGGAGCCAGTGTATTTTGGTGAAAGAAAATGTGAGGAAGGAATTGTGGTGGAACTCAACACTCTTTTATCTAAATACTTAGAATTTTGAAGGGTGAGAAGGTATCTCAGAAATCATTTTTAGGAACTTGGAAGCAGAGTGCTTTCATGAAACCATTCCAGCACATCTTTGGAAAGAAGACTGAGGCAAGAACAGAATGTGAAAAGATAAAAGTCTTGAGTATTAGCACCAGGGAAAGTGAAACAAAACAGGCGGATGGAGGACAAAACTTGAAAAGGACGCAGCCCAACTTGAGCTTCTGTCCTATCCTGTTGGCTTCTGTCTTATCCCCTTTGTCATCCACTTGGCCTTAGGTGCCCATCTCAGATGGCCAGTTCCTCAAGGAAGATGGTCTTTTATAGTGGGACTTCCATTGGTAGGCACAGCTTTGCTTGGACTTGGAATCCCAGCCATCCCAGGCTTAGTTGTAACGCCTTGTAATGGAGAAGAGAAAATTTCTGCTGGCTCATGACCAGCAACACCCAAAACTCATACACATCTAGTCAGCCCATCATGGCATCTCTCCTATCCTAACTTCAAACACACCTTTGTGGAAACCTGCCCTGGCTTCCCACATGATTTCTGTTTCCTTTCCAGTTTATCTTTAGGAACTATATTTTAAAAATTTTATTACAGATCCTTGCAAATATTTTCAAAAGTAGAGAAAGTAGAGTAGATGAATGGACCCACATGTACCAACCACTGGTTTCCACAAGTATTAAGCCAGCTGGGGATATTGGAATTGTTCTGAATCCCATAGTCAGTCAAGTTGAAACCCACTTGTATTTGATTTTTTGTTGGTGGTGGGGGTTTTTGGGTTGTTTTTGTTTTTTGTACTGGAAATGGAACTCAGGACCTTGCAATTGCCAGGCAAGCACCTGTGCCACTGAGCTATATCCCCCGCTCATATCAGATGTTATATGTGCTTGTTCAACTTGGCAAGTAAAACACAGCAACTACCAATGATAAAAGTTCAACCTACCTATACAATTTTATCTATGCTCCAAAATATTTCCTCCAAACCCCCACACATATTAGATTATTTCACAGCAAACTGTAGACATCACACCATTTTGTTTGTAAATATTAAAGTGAGTATATCCAAAAATGTTGTTATTTTAAAAATATATAACCATATCATTACCACATAAAAAAATTTTTTTTTTGGTTTTGGTTTTTTTCCCCGGTACCAGGAATCGAACTCATGACCTTGCACTTGCCAGGCAGGAGCTGTGCTGCTGAGCTAAATCCCCAGCCCCCCACATAAAATTTTTAAACAAAAAGCTATTGGGACCATTAAATATTTTGAATTTCTTGTGAATGTGACTGAAGCAAGAGACAAAGGTGATGTGGTCAAAGTTCAGGCTCTGGGTTCTAGGACAGGGCCATCTTAGAAATCTGATAACCTTACTAGAACCCACTGCTCCAGCCAACAGGTTCCTTTACTGTATCCACTTTTATTGCCTGAAAGAGAAGAAAGCATAGCTAATCAGATGCTCCTATCCTTTATTTATTAGATACCTGGCCTCAGGCAAGATTGAAGTGAATTTCCTCATAGTGAAATGTGATAAAAGCAGAACTTGTAGGGGCAATGGAACCATTGAGGACAATATTTGTCAAACACCTATTCAAAATCAAAGCTCAGAATTGCCCCTCTCACTTTGATTCTGAACTTGATGACCTCTCTGGTTTGTTGACTTAGCATCTAACCTCAGCTTGTATCCTGCCTTCCCAGACCATAGTAATCTCGCTGCCTCTCCTTTTACTTTCAAATTACCCATATAATTATATTTGAGATGAGTTTCTTGTAGACAGCATGCTGTTGGGTCATGATCTTGAATCCACTCTCATAATCTCTGGGCTATATAGATCATTTATATTTAATGTAATTATTCACATGTGGGGACCTAAGTCTGCCAACTTCTTGTTGTTTTTCTTTCCTCTGTTTCTTGTTTCTCTATTTTTATGTCTGTTTCCTTGTGAGTTACTTAAACATTTGATAGAATTCCATTTTTATTTATCTGAAATATTTAAAATGTATACCTCTATATACTTTCCTTAGTAGTTGTTTTCAGTGTTAAAATATGCATACACAACTTATCACCTGTCAATATTTAACTGCTTCAAGAGAAATTCCACCTTTATTTAGGTATCTTCAGCCTGTTCCCATTCTTTATAATTGTCTTAATTTCCACTATAACACATCAAATACCACACCAAATAATGTTGCAATTTTTGCTTCGTCTGTCAAACTTTATTTTTTTTTACTCATTGTATCATTTATCTTTCTAATGTTTCCTTCTGTTATTTCCTTTCTATTTGAAAAATATATTGTTCTATCATTTAGGCATTCCTCTAGGATAATTCTGTGATAACAAGTTCTGTTTTTCCTCTACCCAAGAATGTTTTTGTTTTCTTTTACACCCTAAAGGATAGTTCTGGTCAATATAGATTTCTTGGTTAACGGTTCTTTTCTTTAGCACTTCAAAACTGTCTCACTTCTTCCTGAACTCCATGATTACTGATGAGAAATCTTCTGTTATTAGAATACTGTCTCCTTATGGATAACATGTCACTTTTCTCTAGGTGCTCCTTCTAAGCCTTAGATTTCTGAAATTTATGATATACCTGGTCATGGATTACTTAAGTTTATTTTGTTTGGGGTTCAAGCAGCTTCTTTAATCTGTAGGTTTATACTTCCTGTTAAATTTGAAGAAATTTCAGCCACTGTTTCTTCAGTTTTTTACCCCCACTCTCTTCTATCTTTCTCATTAGAACTCTGATAACAAAAATGTTAGATCTACTGTTATTGTCCCACAGGTTCCCTGAGACTCTATTAAACTTTTTTCAGTCTATCTTCTGTCTGTTGTACAAACTGGGTAGTTTCCATCCACTTGTCTTCAAGTTCTCAGATTCTTTTCTCTGTGATTTCTTCTTTGCTATTAAGCACCTCCAGTGAAGGTTTTGTTTATTGCATTTTTCAGTAATTTCCATTTATTTCATGTTATATTTTCCTTTTTCCTGATATTTCCTATTTTAACTTATTTCAAGACTGTCTCTAATTGTTTATTGGGGCACTTTAATAGCAGTTACTTTAAAAATCCTTGTCAGAAACTCCAAATTCTGAATAATGCCTCTGTTGGTTGTTTTTTAAAATTGTAGCTTTCCCAGTTCTTGGTATAATAATTGAGGTTTTTTAATTATATCCTGGACATTTGGGTATTATATTATGAGACTCTGGGTCCTATTTAAACTTTCCATTTTATCAGGTATTCATCTGTTTATCCTTAGCACACTGGTCCAGTCTGTTTTATTTGTGTGCTACCTCTAGACCAAGCTGAAAACCTGGGTAGTATTCCACGTTACAGTTCTCAAACCTTTTGTCATGTTCATTATGATCAGTTTCACATGTGAGTTACTTGGGGTCCACTCAGGAGTTCATATGGAAGTTGAGAAAGTGCTTTTCTCTATTTTGACACCCTCCCCTGACTCTTTTCTTGAGAAAGCGAGGAGTGCAATATGCTGCTTCTGGGCAGGGAATGGAAGTCTAAGCTCCCACCCAGCCTTGCTGACATCACCCTGGCATAAGAATCAAAGTACTTCTCACTGCTGTTGAGCAGAGAGTGACTGGGGGGGCAACTAGAATGAGGCAGGTATTGTCAAAATGGTTTCTGTCCCTGGCCTTGGGGATAGAGAGAATGATCTTTTTGTTGGCTTAAAATATCTGTACCCATATTTTGGTTTGGATCTGAAAAGTTCCCCCCAAAAGACTCATGTGTTCAGAATCAGTGCTTTTGGATGGTTATTATACCACTATAAATACAGGGGTCCACCATTTTTCTTGATCTATACTTTTGTCCCAGAGCATCAGCTGACTTGCTGTTAGGAGGTGGGCTCTGGTCAGAGGAGACAGGTCACTGGGGGTGTGATTTAAGAGAATATGTCTGCCTCACTGGCTCCTCCCTTCTCTGCACCTTGACTTCCATGGCATAGACAGTTTTCTTTTGCTCTACCACTCTACCATGCCATTTCTGCCTTGGAGCCAACTGACCAAAGCCAAAACAAACCTCTCCTCTTTTAAGTTTTGGGTATTGAGTATTTTGTCCCAGCAAGGAGGAAATCGACTTAGGAAACCTATTAGTGTTTCTGAGATATGCGTTTCTCTAGCATGTGATATAAGGTTTACTAAAGGCAAAAAGAAAACAAAATCACCGACATATTGTTCCTCAAGTCCTGAGGTCCCGAACCAGTCCATGCTCTTTCTTCCACTTTTTCTGAATCTTCCTTTTTTTGTTTGTTGTGTGACAGTAGGGATTTTAGTTATCTTTATGGAGAGAGTAGGGACAAATAAGCCTTCTTCTGTTAGTTTTCTGTAACTGTAACAAAAACATCTCAGATTATAAACTTATAAGGAGGAAAGTTTTATTTTGCTTACAAGTTCAGAAATTCCAGTCCACAGTCATTTGACTCTGCTGCATTGGACCTGTTGCAGGACAGTATGTCATGGCAGGAGTGAAGAGACAGAAAAGGATGTTTACATCATGGTGTCTGGGAAGCAAAAGAGAAAGGAGGGTCTGAGTTCTAATATTCTTTCCAAGGGCACACCCCCAATGACCTAACTTCTCCCCCACTGCTCAAAGGTTCCATCACCTCCCAGTGGCACCACAGGCTGGGAACCAAGGCTTTAACACACGGCCTTCAGAGATAATCAAGATCCAAAGTGCAACACCTCTCTGTCCGGCCTGGCTTTACAGAACTGTTAGTGGACTCTCTGGGACAAGGCTAGGTTGGGAACCTCTTGAATAATAAGTCAAGCTCATTTTGCCTCTGCCTTGGGTTCAGTAATTTTCTCCAGGGTCAGGGAGCTGCTTTCTGGATGAAAGTGACTGCTGCTCAGAGGCACCCTGGATTGTCTGTCTGCACACTTCCACCCTTCGTTGTTCCAGGGAGGTGGGCAGGGATATCAAGGCACTAGATTAAAAGCAGTGTCCTTACTACAAGAATCCCATCCCCTGAATTCCACAGCTGTGCATAGGACTGTCCCCAATTTACCTCTCAATCCCTGGAGACTGCAAAAGCCAAATATCAGAAAAGGAAATCGGCCCTAGTGCTACCATTTCAACTCTGTGAGTGGCCGATAAATTCAGCTCCCCAAATCATTATAAATGCAGGTGTCCACAATTTTTCATGATCTGCTTTTGGCCCAGGGCATTAAAAAAAAAATCACACCTGATAGTGAAAGACTCATTTTTAAAAAGGAAAGATAATTTGAGACTCCAATAGTTATTTTTTCTCATGAAGGAAACTATTGTTCTAAATCATCTCTTATTACCTCATTTTAAAATTTTGTTGTATTTAGAATTTAATTCCCCAAAAATGTTCATATCAGACAACCAAAAATTTCAGAATTGAAGCCTTGTCTTTCTCAGGTCTTGGATTTTTTTATCCTTAGATTCCTCTATCTATCAGAAAGCTACATTATTCCACTGAGGAGATGCCCTTAGCTTCTATCTGTGAGTTCTGCATCCATATATTCAACTAAACTTGGATTGAAAATATTCAGAAAAGAATTGCATCTGTATTCAACACATATACAGACATTTTTCTTTATTATCATTCTACAACAACAATGTAAATAACATTCACATTTTATTATATATTATAAATCATCTAGAAATGATTCAAAGAATACAGGAAGATGTAGGTAGGTTCTAAGCAAATATTATGCCATTTTATATAAAGGACTTGAGCATCTACAGATTTTGATATATAATAGAAGGGGATACTGGAACCTATTCCCAGGAAAGCCAGTATATGACTATAACCACCCAAGAATCAGTGGTTGCTCAGGAGGCACTGTTTTTGGCTTAGACTATATAGACTGCCTAGAATCTCATATCCTCTAAACACTTTTTTAAAAAAGAAAAGGTCATTACAGGTAGACAAGAATAAAAAGTGTGTAATCCTTTGATGCAGAATAAAACTAAGTCAAGAATCTTTTTAAAAAACCAATTACCTAATGATCTCTAATCATCCTTTCAGCTTCTCCTGCATTCCTGGAATTTTCCTCATGTACTTGAAAGCGAGGAGCTTTAAAAAGAAAAACCCCTTATTTTGGTGGAAATTTTCCAATTGATTCTTAATTCTACCCATTAACTTTGTTCAATTGCCTTTCTTTAGATAAAGATCAAATTAAAAAGAAGTGAAGAAAATTGATTAACAGTGAATCAAGTCAAAACACTGATTGTTGAAAGCCCCCTGCCCTCAGCCCGTTCCTCAATTTGGGAGCATAAGTTGTTCCCAAACATTTCTTTGTGGGCAAAACCTCTCATAAGCAACCTAGAATTCCCTTTATAATTAATGTAAAACTGCAGAGTTTCCATCAACAGAAAAGTGAATTCCAGGACTGGGCTGGTGACATGGCTAATTTAGCTTTGTAATGACATAAAGTATGTAATCAGATGTCCATGGGTAAACCTAGGCGTCCAGACCCTGGGAATGTCCTGAATTCTGGCTGTGGTCTTTTTGGGATTGTCTTGTGGAGCCACAGAGGCAAGACGAGGGGCTTCCTGACTGACAGGGATGCCAGGTCATGGAGGGACCCCATCTTCCATCCTGGCCAGGACCCTGGAAAAGCAGAACATACACCCATGAGTGTAGACACAACAGTTATGGGACTCTGCCTGAGCAGGCAAGCAGTGCTCAACAATGATGCCAAAGGTAAGGAGCTAGCAGGCTCGGTCAGTCTGTCCACATAGTGAGGTAGACGTGTGCACGCTTAATCTAAAAGTGAGCACTTAGCAAGAGGCCCCAGAAGAACCACAGAGCCCTAGGGTGGTAGAAGCAAAGAAGCACAAAGAAATCCACATGTGTGAACAGTTGTGCAAATCAGAGGTCCACATCATGGCCCAAAGCCACTATAGACACTAGGGCAATTGCCACATTAATTTACAGACCAGGACAAGCCATTAGCACTGCAGAAAGGAAGAGCAAGCTCTTCTCCAGGGGAGGAGGCAAATTCACGCAGAAATTGATTCTAATAGGGGAGCATGAGTGCCAACAAACCCCTCCACTAGTGTGACCATAGGCACTTGTAAAAGGGTGAGTATCCAACTGTCTGCTCAACCCTGGCCATTCACTCGGGTGGCTTCCCCAAGCACTTGGAATTGGCCATGGCTATTTCAGCACATCACTGCCACACCTGTGCCATCTGGATCTGGGCATGGTTTGTCCGTGGACCTCTTAGTTCTCTGTTTTGAGTCCTCTCACCTTACCTTCTGCCCTTACCCTCTCCTGTCTGCCTAGACACCCCTCCTACCTCCCTCTGGCATGAGTCCCCTCTGTGGCACCCACACTCTCTGGCTTCTGTGATCAGCTTCTGGACTGGCAGTAGGAATGGGGCATAGCCCTCAGGTGAGCCTGAACTATTGAGGGCAACCACAGAGGCAGAGGAAAGGGAAGAGGCATGTGGACCTCCCCTTCTTTGGGCAATGCAATCATTTCTACCAATGCCCTGCTGACATCAAGCCCAAAGATGGTCTGAACCCAGTTCCACTTACAAGAGCTCTTCTGGGACCCAGAGTCCTTTAGAAGAGGACACACAGACAAGGATGATGGATGCAGAGTTAGGAGAGGCCAAGGAACGTAGGAAAACCACAACTCAGCTGCCAGCATCATGGGATGGGTACAGAAGACCAAGAATCCATGGAAATGGACATCACTAGGTACATAGGAACCACGATGGCTCAATAGGAAAGAACTGAGGAAGGTCATGTATGAGGGTGCAGGGCATGCCGACTTTTGGTCTCTTTAGGTCATCTCTACTAGAATGCCAGCCCGGTAGAGGATGAAGGCAAATGCCTTAAACAATTTATTAGTCATTCCTGGCTTCTCTTCCAACCGTTACAATTGCAGGAGAGAGCACAAAGTTTTCAGGCAATTTTAATGCTTCTGGAATCTCCAACAAGACTGACATTTTGAAAGTTTCTCATTGATTCCTAGTTTCCATAACCTCATTCAGTAAATGAATAGACCATAGAGCCAGGATAGTTGTTTCCAAACTGGAGTGCTCTCTCTCTCTCCCTCTCTCTTTCTCCCCCTCTTTTCCCCACCACCCAGAGTGCATGTGTATGTGTGTGCATTTCACTGGAAATCCATTAGAACTTTTTAGCTAGTTTCAGAACATAGTAGTTTGAATCTTTTCATTTCACATACCCATATCAACCATCAATCTTGATCCATAAATATTCCTCTACCCTCTGCTCTCACTTCCTTTATTCTGTCTTTTATTTCCCACTGCTCCACTCTCCCTCTCCACTGTCTTCACAGATTTTCCTTCATAAAGTCACCCAAATATTGCTCATGAAACATAATTGTATAATTTTGCAGTAAGAAGTACCCAGACTGTCAAGTCTTCATTGTAAGAGTTTAAGAAGTTAGAGCACAAGTCAGGAATGCAGGGCAAACAAAAAATAATGCTTCATCTCACCTAAACATATTTTAGAAACCACTACACAAGCCACATGCAAAGCCAGGCTTTAGTATGACATTAAGATGTTATCACTGATGACCAATTATAGTGAGTGGACTGTGGCTTGTAGCATTTGAGGTGAGCAGGAAAGAACATGAAATTGAACAAGGTTTGAATGACTACTGTTCCCTGACTGATGGAATGTGCATGGTAAAAATATCAAAGTCAAAGACTTGAAAAGCATAATGTTCCACATAAAAGACTTTAAGTAACAAAAGAATGTTCATTACTATAATCAAGGGGGTCAGAAACATACACCATAGTGGATTTTCACTGCTTGTTAACAAATGATCAGAAACACGAGAGTGATGACTTCTAACTAATTATTGTAATGAAGCATATCTCAACCAAATGGTTAGTACCTGACACAAGTGACATCTCATTTAACATGTGCCTGGATAATCTGACAAGAGAAATTCCATTTCCTTGTGCTCAGATAACTAATACAGGATATGTACTAAAAAATGAGGGAATAAGCCATGAAATAGGAAATTGTGGGCTCCTAAAAAGGGGATCCAACAGAAGAGAAGAAAAAGAAAATTTGTAGGATTGTGACAAAGAGAAATCTGAGGTCAATAGCTGTGTACAGCAACTATGCTTCATAGCACCCCAGAGAGTCCTCTGTGGGGGTTGGTGCAGGATACTGAGGGACCATGGGTGGAGAGTTCTGTCATGCGAGGAACTTCGCTGGTGTCCGACATGGGATCCAGTTCCTAAATATATAAGAAGTCTGCAAGCCAACTATTAAGCACAACCATTTAATAATTAAATAATATAACTAACAATGAAGTAAACAAAGTGTATTAGTCACTTTCCCATTGCTAACACCCACAATTTAAAGGAAGACAAGTTTATTTTGGTTCACAGTTCAGTGAGTTCAGTCCATGGTACGCTGGGTCCAAGTCAAAAATGGCATGGTAGGAAGGGCATAGCAGAAGAAAGCTGCTCACCTCATGGCATCTGGGAAGCAGAGGGTGAGGAGAAGAGCCAAGGACAAAAATGCACATCCCCAGGTCCCAACCTAGTGACCCACCTCTTCCACCAGGCCACGCCTCTGAAGACGTGAGACTCTGGGGGGACATTTTACAGCTAAACTACAACACAAAGGTAATACATATTCAAGACTCACCCCCTCCTAATTCTAATACTATATTTTTCTAGCTCCTTTGTTCTTGACAGTGTTCATATTTATTGTACAATATTCCCCTTACCCAGGATTTTGCTTTCCATGGCTTCAGTCACCTGGATCAACCATGGTCTGAAAATACTAAGTGAAAAATATAAGAAATAAATTATTCATAAGTGTTAAATAATTTTTTATTTAGTAGGTTGTTATAATTTTTCTATCTTATTATCAATGTGGTTAACTTCTTACTGTGTCTAATTTATAAAATAAACTTGATTGTATGTAAGTATGCATGTATAGGAAAAACAGAGCTTGGTACTATTCTTGGCATTAGGTATCACTGAGGGTCTCGGAATGTATATCCTAAAGATCATGGGAGACATTGAATTTGTATGGTAGAAGCATGATGCATGTCTCCTGACAACTCTATGTTCAGAAATGTCACACTGATAGTTTGATTTTGGCCAGGATGGGCATATTTACACTATAGAAACTGACAAAAGTTAAAAATCAGGGCTTCATTTATTATTTGGATTATCTACACTTAAGAAAATGATGAAGAAGGGCTGGGGATTTAGCTCGGCGGCACAGTGCCTGCCTGGCAAGCACAAGGTCGTGAGTTCGATTCCCGGTACTGGAAAAAAAAAACAAAAAAAAAGAACAAACAAACAAGAAAATGATGAAGACATCAGTAATAATGCAGATTAAACTTTAAAATGTGTCAAGTCTGAGGCCATTGTCTAGTGCATAGCAGGAAATGGACAAGGTAGTATTTTTCCAGTATT
This sequence comes from Chinchilla lanigera, assembly GCF_000276665.1. NCBI lineage: Eukaryota > Metazoa > Chordata > Mammalia > Rodentia > Chinchillidae > Chinchilla > Chinchilla lanigera. The sequence continues at coordinate 27,779,115 of NW_004955416.1, forward strand.
TCAAAACAAATATTGTAAATATGCTGGTCAGCAAGGAGTTGCTCACATGTTTGATGAATATAACATGAGTTAAAAATACTATTTCACAATTTTGTCTAATTATTAACATAAGTGAACAAATCAACTAGCAGCCATGTGAGAACTAGACCCCTCTGTTACAGGCAGAAGACAGTGGCAAAAAACAGTGAACGGATTCTGGGAGAAGCAGTTATGTGAAAGTTACATAACCGCATCGTCTGTCTTACTGTGAATTCTAAAGAGTACGCGACATGTCTTTGATGTCAGTAATATTCGGAAGGAATCTGTGTACATATACATGCGTGTACTTGTTTTCAGAGAGCAAGTTCTTAAAACATTTTCCACCCACGACTGGCTCTGATTAAAACAACAGAACAAACACAAAACTGGCGCTTTACCCACTATGTTTGCCCTGATATGAGTGGAATGGTCCCTTTGGAATGTTTGCAGAAGGGTTAGTTTAGTTAGATAAAAACTAAAGTAAATGATAAAATAATTTTTAACTCAAGGAACAAAGATTGCATTAGACAGGAAATACAACCCCATCTACGGAGCAGATCAGCTTTCAATTTTTATAGTCAAAAGAATGAATATGGATTTAACCAAAGTTTGCTATGCTGCTGATTGTGTAACATGCCTCAAAGAAACAGCAGAGATGCCAGTAATGAATGGCAATGAACAATGAAATGTCTTCTACTGGCACATCCTATTTTCAGACATTTTAAAATGAGAAAAAAGTGTGTGACTCGGAGTCAGTGTGACAGACAGGGAAAGAGTATAAATGTATACGAGAGATAAGAGCGCTAGAAAATCATGAAAGGATATCCAAAAGCTTAAATTCTAAATTGCTTTTTTAAAAAAAAACCCTAACAAAAGACTGATGCGTGCATTATAAGCTTGATGGTACTAGGTCTTTTCAGTGTCTTCATTAGGTAAAAAAAATGTTACTATTACACCTTAAGTGTCATTGTAACATCAACACTCAATGGAAATCCTCCCAAACACTCACTCCTGCAGCCACTTTCTGGGCCGGCGATGTTTGAGCCAGCTGTCTCCTCTGCCTTCATGTTCTGTGTGTTAACTTGCACATTGACTCTGCCTTGATTTGTAGAACTTTCACAATGGGGCAGGTCTGGCTCTTATTACTCCACATTTACAGACATGGGAACTGAGATTTTTAGTGGTTCCTGTGACCCAGGAAGTCTCTTACTTGCGCCTGCTGAGCGGGGGCTGCCGTCCCCTCTGGAGGCTGCGTGGCTGAGCGCCGGGTGAGCCCACCCCCACCCGCAGGCCCTCCAACACCTAATGACATCATCTTCTGTTCTGTGTGATCTTGGTAATCCTATCCACCCTGTGCTTTCCCTGAGAAAAATAAATTAAAGCAAGGCTCTCCGAGTAGTCCCCAATCTACTTAATTGTCCTCTTTCACTGTTCTCTGTTTGGCACACAGTCCCTGGCCCTTAAGACGCTTCCAGCATGTATCTGTCTTACACGGGTATTGCTGGAATTTCTTTGCGGTTCCACTCAATGTAGAAAACATATTTTACATCTCATATACCTCATATCTTGGTCCACCCTACCTGGTACTTCTCCCTTTCCTGGGGGGTGAAGCTGAGTCTTTCTTACACAGAACCCCCACTCCCTGCCTAGAAGATCAAGGAGAGTTTCAGAAAACAACAAAGGCTCAGGTTTACAACCAGAGAGGTCAGCCTAACACACATCAATGCCTGAGGGAGGGAGCAGACGGACTGATCTCACAGGTGCCCCACTGCACTCGGGGTGCAACCCTAACACATCTCAGTTGGTCCCATCCAAGTTGGGTCAGAGTCACCTGCGGCCACAGGCCCTGAAACTAACTTCTGATTCTGGCCAGATAAAGCCCTCCTCCTTAAGTGTTTGCAGGAGGAATTACAGCCTTTGTGTGCAATGCTTTTAGGTTGCAAAGGGATGAGACAAGGTCTCAATATATAGTTTTTATCTATGTCAAAGCAATGCTCATTTCTCTGAACCTAACTAGGGATTGTGGGGTGACTACTTCCAGGCCCTCCTGGGGCAGCCCTGTTCCAGAGACAAGGTTCTCAAGTGAGTTAGGGTGGCCCCTTTACACCCCACTCACCCCTGTGCCAAGAACTGGATTTGAATACTTTCCATGCAGCCAGAGGGTTGACTCCTGGGATGGCCACCGTCTACTCAGCCTCCTGTTACAAGCCAGAGTCCTGCCTCAATGCTATTTGCAATCCTAGCCAGCCCATAGCTCCTTATAGTAGCGACAGAAATCATATGCACCAATGTATGAACCTAAAGAAGAAACCAAGTGGAAGAGTCGTTTTAAGGGAACAGTCACCAGTAATAAGATTACACCTCTCTGGGAAGTTGGATTCACAGCAGTTTAGTTAAAAAGATGAGTAGCCAAGGTGTGATAGACAGTTACACTCAGAGAGGCTGAGATCAAAATGAAGGGGCTTCCTTTCATGACCTCAGACCACACACCTGGAAGAGAGCTTGGGACACTGTAAATGCTCAGTAAATCTTAGCCAATATTTTTGCTTCTATGATTTACATTTAAGCTTCTTTTGCTTAAGTGATTCATATTTAAATTTAGAGGCAGTAACCTTCATGTTTACTTAGTGTACAGTTCTGAGTTTTAAGAGACGTATAGAGTAGTGTTCACACCTCCACAAATAGGTCACAGAAGCATTCCATGACCCAGCCACAGCCCGGTGTTGTCCCTACACAATCACACTCTCAGGGGTGGGGATTTAGCTCAGCGGCGCAGCGCCTGCCTGGCAAGCGCAAGGTCGTGAGTTCGATTCTCGGTATCAGAAAAAAAAAAATCACACTCTCCCCCCACCACGCTCTCTGGAAACACTGGTCTGTTTTCCTCCTATAGGTTTGCCTTTTCCAAAATGCTATGGAAATGTGCTCATGTATACAACACGTAGCCTTTTGGGACCGGTTTATTTCATTCCACATAACATTTTTTGAAATTCAGCCATGTCACGACGTGTAGCAAAGATTCACTGTTTTCTTGCTGAGGAGTACTCCTCAGAACACTGTCAACACAACTGGTTTGAGTCATCCATCCAAAGACACTGGGGTTGTTTCAGTTTATGGCGACTATAAATACTATGTCTACAAATAGTCATAGTCATGAACAGGTTTTTGTGCGAACATGTTTTCAGTTCTATGCGGCAAATACCTAGAAGTAGGAATATTGGTTCATAGGGTAAGTATGTGATCAAATTTACAAACGAAACCGACAAACTTGTTTTCTAGGGCGGCTGCACAATTTTGCTGTCCCATCAGCCTGTTCAAAAGAGCCCATTGCCACTTTCTTCCTGACCCCTGCTCCTCCTGGTCTTCGCCTGAACAACCCTCTCCCGCAAGCCACATTCTATGAACAATGTACCCCAGCAACTGCAGGATCACAGAAGCTCATCCAACAAAAGAGCTCACGTAAGTATTTTTTGTTTTAGAAATTCAAATGGGTAGGAAAGTTATCTAACTGCAATTATAATTTGCATTTCCCTAAGTGGCCAATGATGTTGAGAATCTTTTTATGTGCCTATTTGCTATCCTTACAGAGCATTTGGTGAAAGTGTCCCCTTGTGTATTTTGTCCATTTAAAAAAATTGAGTTGTTTATTTTCTTACTGTTGGGTTTTGAGTGGTCTTTATCTATTTGGGATATAAGTCTCTGGCCTAATAACTCATTTCCTCCCAGACCATGGGTGATCTTTTCATTTCCTTAATAATGCCTTTTGCACAGCATGATTTTAAAATTGATGAAATCCAATTTATGAAGTTTTTTTAATAAATCATGCTTTTGGGGTCAAATGCCCTAATTCAAGGTCATAAGGATGTTCTTTTCTTAAGAGTTTTATAGTTTATATAAATAACACATAGTTTAATATGTGTTTTAGTTAATTTTTTAATGATATTTGTCTTAAACCTGGAATTATTTTAGTTTTTTGCTTATGGATGTCCAATTGTTCTGTTGGCCAATATCAATATGATTTTATATCAGTTTTCCTTTCTGTAAACTGAATTTTTTTCCTACAGTGAGAAGATATAGGTGATAATCTCCTGGCATATGATTCATAGGAAAGTAAATAAACAAATATTGGTTTAAACACATTTGTATACACATACACACACAGAGAGAAAGAAATTGCAAAGTGCAGGCAAAGGTGAAGCTCCATCACCTGAAACTAACTTCTGGAATCACCAGGTAAAGTTTGCAAAGCTCACTTAAAGCTGCTAAAGAGTAGCAGTCGCTGGCTTCAAGGCTCTGCTGAAGCAGAAACATCCAGGCTTTTCTGTAAAGACCGGGCCAGTCCTTTGTCCAGTCCAGTGAGCAACCAGATGAGCTTGCTGATCAGACGAATTGACCTCAGAGGAAGTTGAATTCTGTTCCTCCGTGATGTGGAGTGTAGCTCGTGTGCTAGTGTGTACAGACATGTACACAGACAGGCTGTGCACCAAATCCCCGCTCCTCCTGCTCTTCGCCTGAGCAATGCTCTCATGGGAGCCACACTCTGTGAACAATTCACCCCAGCGACGTCAGGAACACAGGGACTCTTCCAACAAAGGAGCTCATTTACTTTCTGACATGGTTAACGTCCTGATTTAATGGCCCTCTTATATCACACTCAGCACCTAAATTACAGGGCATCCCAGGCAATTACACTGCAGAATCTTGGAATGTACCTCTACCAAAGAGCTGCCGCACCAGCTCATCACATTGCTGGCCGTCCCTCTGCGTGTAGAAGCAACCAGGGAAAGGTTTTCTGCCCGTCTGGAACTGTGAGCCTTTGCTCTCATTCAAGTCATGTGTGCAGCGCCCTGTTACTCTCGATTGCTGTCTGCTGAGATTCTCAACCACAGGAAATACTATTCCCAACATATAACAACACATGCGACTGCCAAAGAAGCATGACCAGTGTTTCTTGACTATAGGTTAAAAGAAAAAATTCCCATCCCCGTGGTATGCTCTGAAATGTCTCTGCTGTGAAAGATCATTCTCCATAGTGACCCTTTGGAGGGAAGTAGCTGTAGTCAGGATTTCACAGACAAGAGTCCCCAAACTTGCTCCTAAGCACAGCCAGACTTAGAGAGCTGTCGCAAGGCATAGCTAGCACCTAACAAAAATTCTCTCATGAGTTTAGGAGAGTTTTACAGCCCTAGCATAAATTATAAGGTTAATCACAAGGATACAAAGGTAAATCACAAGTGCCCAGGGCCCAAGTTCAAGGGTCTACATCCAAGAAAACTGGTGGCAACTTATTGGTTGAAGCTTTGTTTCTTATCTTTGATCTATTAATGTTCATAAATAATGACCTAAGAGTGAGCTCAACAGTTGAAAATGGTTGTTTATAACTAAAATTTTACTTTAAAAAATTAAGATCACATTCCAAACTTGGATACCACTTTAGAAATGTGGTAAATAGAATATATTTTAATGAGACAAAATAGAGAATGGCGGGTTATAAAAATTAGCATTCATAACTATCAAAAAATAGCTGATGAGCCTATAATTCTGTCAGTTTGATTGGCAAAAAGATCAGGGAGGACAATCCTCCTCTGAAAGGGTAAGGCCAGGAGGGTTCTAACAGTTTTGGCATTTGTATTTTCTGCTCCAAGTATTGCCTGCTTCCATTTTGAATCTTCAGACTCTTTATCTGACTCTCAAAAAAGCCTCATCCATCTGGGGAAAGGACTTGGGAAGCCGTGGGAAAAACTTCAGGAAAGAAGGACATACTCACCATGGGTTACTGCTACCATCACTGGTTGTGCAACAGGGCTTTTATCACCTTTCCACCTGAGATGAATAGTCACGCTCTGAGCCTCAGTTTCTCCTTGTGTAAAATGCGAATAAAAGCTCCTATGGCCTGGGGTTGCAATAATTGATATCACATGAATAAGGCACTTAGAAAGGGAGTTTGGGTATATGCAGTATGAAAATCCAACACAGTTTAACTGATATTGCCGTCATGGTTACAATTTGATGACACTTTGAAGCTGGTCAAAGGGGAAGTGGTGTGTTTCTTCGTGAGCTGGTGGCTGACCTCATCCACGCCAACTCCCCTGCACACACATGCACACACATGCGCATCTAGCATGTAGAAATGAACCTAATTATAAGCTATGAAGCATTAGAACACTTACTTCTTTTGGGCCCATGATTAGGAAATAATAGCAATTACTATAAAATTATTGTTATCATGACTATGTGACTCTGAAGTCAAGCACTGATGGAGTTTATGAGGAACGTGGGCACCCTGTCCTGAAACCCATGTACAGGCTGTGTTCACGCTACAGAAAAGAAACTGTGGCAAAAGGAAAATGAAAAGACAGTAGAAAGAGAAATGTAAGAAGAAAAATTGAAGAGAAAGTTCTCTATCTACAGCTTGAGCTGACAGACTGAGGGAACCCAGGCCATTCCTTCCACCCAGCAGCCAAAGGAAGGCCTGGCTCACAGGGGCAACTTAATGGGAAACATCCCTCAGCGCTGTGAACTGCAGCTTGCTGTAGTTGATAGCATGTAATACAAAACACATTTGTCATTTTTCCTTATACTTAAATAAATAAATACCCAGGGGAAAGGGAAGCTCACTGCAGTAATCTGATTTGGTGATGCATCTCAAGAAAGAATGCACACCCAGGGGCTGGCACATCAGATGAGGAAAGCTATCAGCCAAGTGAAACAATGGAGAGAGACCCACCACATTGGGACAGAGTGGAAAATGGCAAACAGCATGGGCAATGGAACCAAATAAACCCCTTGGGAGTTGTATCATTTTTGGTAGATGGGGTCATGGTGGGAAGATCTGGGGGACAAGTCAAAATCCATTACCTAAGGAAGTATTTGGGATATAGTCACAGTTTTATAGGTTGTGCGTGAATGTTCATAAAATGCACTTTAGATTTTATATGCCGTGTTTCTGGGTGAGTTGAAGCAACACCTTACCTTGGAGACACTTGGTAGAGCTGGGCGGAGTCTCAGATTGGGAAGTTGTTGGAGAGGACTGCAGAAAAGACAACGGAACATGGCTGCTCTGAAGGCCAAGGGTGTGGGTGGAATCTCCTGTCTGATAGTGGAAGTGATGCCCCTTGGGGTCCAAGAGCATCAGCTCCAAGGTTGTTAGCCAGATCCTCAATAAGCTAGAAAATGGGACTGCAAATGCTGCCTCCCCTTCATCCCTCGCCCCTCCTTTATGCCTCCCCCCTCATAGAGCTAAGCCATCCTGCATTGTATCAAAGGCTCATGTTATTTCTAAGGGGAACTCTAAAAGCTCCCAGGTGAATGGTGAGGCTAGAAGCTCTTGCCTTCCTAGGATATGACATTCATAGATTTAAAGGCATATTTCACCATCACTCTTTTCCCCTTTATGTCCTGTATGTCTGTATTAGTAAACATTTTCCTCCTGAATTTTCATTGAACATAAACTAATCCATACATCTAATCTCTCAAAATAATATGAGCTGGTGCCTTTCATTTAACTGAAAGCCCAGCGCTAACCCTCATAAACCATGAAAGGGAAATTAAGTAAGCTGGGCAATAGAATATGAGTTTCTCAAACTGTGGGAAGGCATGGCAGAAAAGAAGAGGGTTTTGCTTTATCTGGTTTTTGTTCTTTTTTTTTTTTTTTTCTTTTTTTGGTTTTTCTCCGGTACCAGGAATCAAACTCACAACCTTGCACTTGCCAGGCAGGTGCTGTGCTGCTGAGCTAAATCCCCAGCCCCTGCTTTATCTGTTTCTGATAGTCACAGTCAAATAAGAATATTCATCAATCAAAAAACTTATTATCAGTAATTTGTCACCTACTTATTTTACAAATAAATGTAATCAAATTAGCAAGTATTGTTCTTAAAAGCAACAAGTGATTGAAAAAGTTGTGACTCTCATATAGATGTCAGATCCAAAATGAAACAGAAAGAACTATAGAATATTATGAAATAAAACATATATATATATATACATATAAGAAATTATGTGATACTGCTGAAATAATACCCCAGGGAAATTTCCAAGCCTTAAGTACTTAATAATGTATTCATTCAACTAAAGAAATTAAGGAGAGAGTAACAAAATAAATTCAAGGAAACTGCAGAGAGAGGTAGTAAAGATAAAGGGAAAAAGGGAGGGAAGTGAAATAACTGCCAAATAATTCAAGATTGTTTCCTCCAGGAAAAGATATAGGCTAGAAATATTAAATTCTTTAATAATTAAATAAATTATTAACAAAAATTAAGTGAAAGAGGCAAAATGCAAAAAAGAAAGTAAGCATGGAAATGGAAATTTTCCACTATGAGTGAAATTTTTAAAACTATAAATTATTATCCTGCTTAATTCTCAAAAGCAAATGTGAAATACCTCATGATTCCATAAGTATACACTATTAAACTAGAAATAAAATAAGTTGCATGGTAAGAATTTTAAAGTTATTAAAAATTTGCTTTTCAGAAATCGCTCAGCCCACCTGATTTGGTAGATGGATTCTGCAGATGAATCACACGTTTTGTAGATGAATCACTCATGAACATTGCTCCAAACGAGTCTAACTACTTCAACCATGGTTTTAAAAAGTACGCATCAACCAATGGCATTTGATTCAAGATGTGAGAATGTTCCAGCTTAGGAAATCTGTTAGTATAGCACAGAATAGGTCAAAGGAGAAAAACTACATAAGTTTACTAATAGATTTATAAAAGGCATATCTTAACAAAACAGAAAAAGATCCACAATTCTTTTATTTGTACACATGTGCACCAGCATTTTGCTTAATGGCAAAGTTTTGAAAATATTGCTATTAATGTCAGAATCTTGACCATAATTATTTAAAATTGCAGTATACTAAAACTGCTAGCCAGTGTAATTAATTAGACAAGTAAAATAAAATTGATAAAAATTGAGATGGTAATAAATTCCTCATTATTTTCAAATAGTATGATAGAATTCTTCAAATGCACACACACATGCATGTGTGCACACATCTGCACACACACACATTCACCCCACACCTACACCCTGTATTCAGGAAAATCAACTAAAAAACTCCTATGAACAATAAGGGGATTTTAGTTACATGGCTTGTGATAAAATTATCCAAAACTCATTACAAGTGAATTATATGCAACAATAACTCATTAGAAAATATAATAGAAGAAAACTGTGCAAAAAAGTGAGACTATCTGGTACCATACTTAATATGAAATATTTAAGTCCTATATAACTACACTTTATGAATGATAAGGACATAAGAGAAGACTTAAAGTGGGGAAACTATTATTAAGCAGAAAAGCTCAGTTTTGTAAAGATGATAAATTTCCTTAATTTGTGATCTTAATAAAAATACAATCAGCTTTCCACGAGCTAATGCTGTATTCACATAGAAAAAAAATACATTAGATCATTTCCAACACTGGGAAAAGTCAAGTGCTGTGAGAGAGGGTCAGCCTTACCATACTTAAAATATTGTAAGTTGTAGTTTAGTTTTCATGAATGAATACACAAAATAATCAGTGGACTCCTGGAGTGAGTATAGAAACAGGGAGATTGTGAGTATAACTAAGTGGAAAAGTTGTCTGCTTAACATGCAGGAGGCTGGGAGTCAGTCCCCAGCACAGGAAAAACAAAGGAGAGAGAGAGGTTTTGATATATGATCAAAATGGCATTTCTCACTAGCAGCTGAAAAAGTAGATTATTCAAGAATGGAAGGTATCAATCTGCAAAAAAAAAAAAAATGTGCATTCTTATCTTACTCCATGTTAGCAAAATCTTCTAGATGGTTGAAATATCTGAATACATACAAAAGATGAAGCTGTCAAAATATTAGAAGAAAATTTAGAAATATTTTTAAAATATCCTTGAATATTTTGGGAAGGCCTTTCTACACAAGACAAGATACCCTGACACAGTAAGAGTTATGAACCTGATTCTATTTATGAAAAAATAGTCACATGCAGAGTAAAAAAATAAGTCCCAATCTGGGGAAAATGTTTGTCAAAGGAGACAAAGAGTTAATTTCCATGATATGTAATGATCTGTTGAGATTCAATAAGAAAAAGATAACAGAAATAAGGCTATTTTTAAGTTAAAGAGAAATAAGAACAGCTGGCCAACCTCAATCACAATTAAATAAATTTTATTTACTTTAAAAGTATAAAATTTTGGTCTTTGAAACTGGCAATGGTGAAGTTTAATTTTGCACACCACTCTGATGAAGCAGGACTCTTACTCAAGAGTCATACAAGGTGTGACTGGTGGAACTTCGGAGGTATATCTCTCACTGTCCATCCCTTAATTCAGTTGTCATGGGATCACATCCTTCAGGATACTCACAGAGATGTGTAAAGACACACCCAGAAAGAGATTAATGGCAGTGATGTTTGTAACAGCAAAATGATAAAGCCACCCGGGTGCCCATCAGTCAGGAGACCGGCTAAGTAAGTTATGATAGATCCAGACAATAGACTGTACCCCTGGTGAAAATGAAAAAGAAAATAGCACACCCACTTTGTAAAGGGAGAAAAGAAGCAAAACAAAGTGAGATACTGTTTAGTGGTGATTACATAAGAGATTAAATGTTTTCTTTTATTTTAAAAATAAAAGGAGGAAAATATTAACAGACAACCTTTTACAAAACAGCAAAAGAAGAGTACAAACAATACAGAGTTACAAACAAAGTGGTAGGAAATTAACAATGCTTGTTGTATTACACACTGATATCTTCAAAGTGGTTTCTCATGAAAACAGATAGAGACATGCAATATTTTAAATGATTTTTGTAAAGCAAGAGTACACAGGAACCTGCACACCTTTTGACAGGGTCTGGCTGTGAGCCAGTTTGGTGAGCTCAGCAGATGAGATTTTATTACTGTGCTTAATACTACATACTCATAGGTTCTACTGTATCTATCAAGTCTGTAATAATAGGTGTTTTTAGGAGTTTAGGAATTTAGTAAAACAATAATAGTAAGTTCTTCAGTCACTCCAGGGCAACAATTTTGGTATCATGGACACTTTGCTTCTGGGTCAGAATCTTGGGTTGGTGCCTTCAAACTGGTTGGCTTTAGACAAGTCAGGTCTGCATGTCTATAAAAGCGGCCTAATAATTAATTGTATACACCACATAAAATTGCTAAAAGGATGAAAAATGTACATCCAAGCAGCAAGTATGGTGTTTTGTGCATAGTGAGACTCTAAGAGCCATTATTGCAGTTCCAGAACGACCTACAAAATGCACAGCTAAGTGGCCAAAGAGGAGGCAGGAGGTGACGTGTGGCCACTCCCTGTGGTGTAGAAGGTGGGGGAGGACCAGAGTCTATAAACTCCTGAAATATTTACACCCACATAAATTAGGCAACAAAGAGTCCCCTGGAGAGGACAGCTCAGCTGGGAATTCAGGATGGGAGGGAGATTGCTTTTCATTGTACAATTTTACTTTCCCCCCATATATTGTATATTAATTGCATTTTTAATTAAAAATAAATCTAGCATTAAGCCGGTAATAAGCAGAAAGCACTCCTGCTCTGGCTAAGAGGAATTCCACATGCCCACGGCCTTTCTCTCTGCCCACTGATGCTTAAGCTATCAATAATCATAGAGCTTGATGTCATGCCAGTTCCCAGTGGTGTTGACAGACCCCAGCTCAAAAGTCCCTTTATGAGACCTTGTCCCTCAGTAAAGCTTGCAAATTGCTCTGATCTTAGCAGACAAAGCCATTGCTCATTCTCAATCTCAGAGGATCCTACACAATAACATAAGAATTGGCGAAAATTACCCAAGATAAAGCGTCCTTTAGAACATCAAAGTCCCTGATTTCCAGGCTGTAGGCTGCAGGTATGCGACAGGCCTGACAGCTTAGATGGGCAGCAGAGATAAAGCGAAAAGTGAAATTCTCCAGCCCAACCTCTGCACCAAGTCAGACGTGGTGCTAGGGTTTCTGCAGCAGGGATTAATGTTATCCTTGAAGGTGTGAGCACATTTTGCTTTTACCTTCAAAACCAGGTAATCAGCAGCAGATAACAATCAGAGAAGGAAGATTTAAGCCCCCGTAGCTGCAAAGCTTTTCTTTCCCCTGCCTAGCTAGTTTAACTCTGGCATTGATGGTTTTTCACTATGCACGCATGCTTCCTGTGTTCTGGCTAAGTTCTTTGTTTTTAACTCTATGATGACACCCTCTTTCCCGCGCTATGATTATCAGTGTCTCTCAGGAGCAACTGCAGCCTCATCTACATTTTTGGATGACCAGCTCTGATAAACTCATTTGAGTGTGTGTTCGTCAGACATAAATACAACCAAGCTGGAAGCTTGCACGTATTTCCCACAGACACACATGCACCCTGACACACACAGCAGTGCAAGCTGAGGTTTAACTGTCTTCATAGAGGAAAATGAGGACATCTTACAACTCACCCAAAAATTGCTTAACACGCTAGCCTGACCGCTAAACTCTAGCTGTCTTTCTAGAAGGCAAATATTTTACCAGGTAACAAAAAGAAGTGGGAACTTTCTCTATTTGACAGCGGGACCATCAGTTTTACCCTCCCCTATCTTAGCATCAAGAGTTACATTTATACAAACAAGCATGAGTCACTGAATTGGGACAAAACCTTGTCCCTTTAATGTAGATTGTGGGAAATTAATGCTAAAGAAAGTGGTTAATTTGGACCTCGTACTGGAGGATCCTCCTACTGTAGCCACCACAGGATAGAAAAAGGAAAGAAAGAAAGAAAGATTTTTAAAAATTAAGTCCAAATAATTTTAATGTGAATATACTTTGTAAGTATCACTGACCTATAGTAAGCCTGGAATGATAGTTTTCAAGGAAAGTAGAAGATAATTCAAATAATTCCTGTTCTCTGATTTCTGGCTGAAGAAATTTAATAATTTATAGAATGTAGTACTTAGCCAAAAGCTTCTTGATCCTGGAAACAGCTAAAATACATGCAGATCAGTCAGTGGGGAAATGCTATAAAGTTAGGGTGGTCACCAAGTTAGTGGGAGTCTCTTTCAGAACGCAGCTGTGTTGGAAAAACATAAGACACGATCAATAAACAGCCCTGATTCCCAAACACCCAGATCCACACTTGTGTGTTCCGCTTGGCACTGCTTTTCTTCCCCATTCTTTTCATTAGTACATGTTTGGAGAACATAATCACATTCTTTGTGGGGAGTTGGTACACGTACATAACACATCTTAATTCCCGCTTCTCCCCTTCCCTCTCCTCTCCCTTCCCCCTCCAGCTTTTTTCCCTTCCCTTTTGCAAAAGATCTATCTCCCTATTTCCTCTTATGTATCTTTTATTTTACTCTTTATTTATACTTTAGATTTCTCATATAAAAGAAACTATGTGAGATTTAAGCTTCTGTGTCTGATATATTGCACTTAACATTATGGTCTTAACATGCATTGATTTTCCCACAAAAGACTCAAGTTTATCCTTCTTTATGGCGGAGAAGTACACCATTGTGTATAAATACCACATTTTCTTCACCCAGTCGCCTGCTGATGGACGTATCAGCTCCTCCTAGGGTGCTGCTTTCCAAAGCTGCCTCTTTGGGAGGCTAGACACTTACCCCCACAATGCAGTTGTGGGATATTTTTGGAACTGCTAGTTCATAGACCATGCTCCAAAAGTTGTCTCATTACTTTGCTCATGGTCATAAACTGTTAAAAAATAAAAAATAGTGTTAACTATAATGATATTTTTTCCACCAGATCTGAGTGAGTTAGAGTTCTTTTTACACATGAAGCCCACCCTTAAAGAACAAAGATTTGTCACTCCAGAGGAAAATCAAAATCATGCACTCCCAGCCCTGAGCTGTCCAGCTGTGTTTAAGATAGGAATGGGTCCCTGGGTGAAACCTGGTCCCACTCCTAACAGGACAATGTTGGTTGCTTGTGTGGGAATGTTTTCCAAGCATCAGCCTCAGGACTTCGGCTGACAGCTGAATGGGATGTGGTCCATATAGCACATTCCCTGATTTCTGCAGTCTGACCTGGTAAAGAGCCTGTGGCCTTCAAATCTGGGGAAGACACTTTGGTATAACACCTTGCCTCTGCTGAGACACACTGAGCCCCTGTCCTGGGGTCACTGAGAGTCAAAGTCCCAAGGTCATAGGGAGCCAGTGACTTAAGAGGGCTCCATCACTGATCAAGATTTAACCCAGAAGGGCTTGGGTCCCAGGGGTGTGATTGTAGCAGCCAAGGTGGCCATCTGGTATCACAAATGGAAGCAGGAGAGAGTGTGCAGGGGACCAAGGCCAGCCAAGCAGGACCTCTGTTTCATGACCTTCTCAAGGAGCAGAAGGTCAACACTCTTGCACTGTCCAGTTGAGTGTTTCCGGAAGACAGTAGGGCCTCAGAAATAGCCTGTTAGTGAATGGTTAGATCTGACCCTATACAGAATAACTAATATTTATGTACGGAAGATAATTCCCAATTCCATGTGGCTCAGGTTTCAGGAAAGACATTTGCTATACTCAGCGGTATCTTCCAGTATGATTCAGGCATAAGCACATTTGAGACGCTAAATTTATTTTAAAATTAAGAAGACAGTTGTCTCCAGTGACAGGGCAAGTGGGACAAGAAACAGCAAGTGACTGACTGGTCACCCTCCAAGAGTGGTTGCCACCATGGTGATTGACAGCTCGCCCAGGTTTCTTACCTTGTGCGCACATTAATGTACTTTCCAACAGGCGAGCTTCCCTTCGAAGAGGAGAGCTCTTATTCACTAAGAACGCACACTCATCAGGTATTTGATCTCCACCCCACCTCTGTCTTGCACAGGCAAGTGTCATCTTGTTACACAGACAAGGAAACTGAGGCTCGGATGGAGGAGCCACCCAGCAAAGAAAGGTTCGTGCTGGATTGGGACGCTGCTCTGGCTGGTGCATAGTTGCCGTGTGTACCACACATGCCATGTGCATTCATGATGAAAAAAGCACATATTAGGAAAATGCGGGGCTGGGGATTTAGCTCAGCGGCAAAAAGCGCCTGCCTGGCAAGCGCAAGGTCGTGAGTTCGGTTCCCGGTACCGGAGAAAAACGAAAAAGAAAAAAAAAAAAAAAGGAAAATGTGTCTATTTGTTAATTGTCAGTAGTATGACTGATATTATTTACTTGCTTTTGTTTTTATACTCCTACTGCTGGATATTTTATTTTATTTTGTTATTTTATTTTATTGGTACCAATAATTGAGCTCAGGACCTTGCGCTTACCAGGCAGGCACTGTGCCACTGAGCTGTATTCCCCAACCCTGTATATTTTAAAGAAGCAAATAGATCTTCTGGTGCACATCTTAACAGCAACTAGCCCTTTTAGTGAATGGAACTGTGAACCAAACCTGGAATAAGCTTCATAATTTATTAAAAGTTTTTAAGACAAAAAAGGATAAAGAGTAATAAATAGAAACAACTGCACTATAATTCTACTATTTTAACTTCTTATTTTTGCATATTCCCTTATACTTACACAACGGTAATTATTATATATATAAAATGTTATCAATTTCTTTCAAAAATGTTACAAATATTCCCCAATTTAGCATTTATATAGTTCATAATTGTTGGATATCACACTACATAAACTTGACCTGCTGACGTATACATTATATTCCACTTTTCCACCTTGATATGATACGCTATAATAAACAGAAAGAGCTCCTTCACACAGCATTTGCCTTCAGGTTCTCAGGAAAAATTTCCAAGGGGAAATACGATTGAAACAGTATGGAATATTTACCTGGTGCATATCACTACTTACTTTCCTAAAACGATAGAAGCCCTTCACGCCCCGCAGCACCTCCGGTGGAGGGCCGGCTTTCACTCAGCCCGGCCAGCCCACATAAGTAAACCTTCCTAAGGACACCGATGTGCTTGGTTATAAACTATTCAAAAGGTCACATCTTTCCTGACCATCAAAGTGGAAACCAACAAAGCGTCAAAAGAAATGTAAAAGTGAACCTTGTATGATTCTTGTAATAGATCTTAGAGCTTAAAAAGACAAGGAGGAGCCACTTAACCACCCTTGATTTAAAAGCAAATATGTGAAAACCTGAGACTCAATTGCCTAACGTCTCAAATGAGGTCAATGGGGAAACAGCTGGACAAATCAGCTGAAAGCAGGGGTGGCTCCCTACTCCTTTTAGGCAAAGCCCTGGAGTGAATTCACCTCTGCAAGCTTCCAAGCAGCGAGTCTGGTGACCGAGTCACATAACCCAACAGCATTCCCTGAGGGGCTGCAGGTGGTGCATAGGCTTAAGGGACATACGTATCTTGGACCACTGACTTCACAATCCTCCTTCCTCCACAACCCTCCAGCTCTCTGCTTTTATTTGTTTGGGGTTTTTTGTTTTGTTTTTTTCTGGTATCAGGAATCGAACTCACGACCTTGCTCTTGCCAGGCAGGCGCTGTGCCACTGAGCTAATTCCCCAGCCCCCAGCTCTCTGCTTTTAATTAGGGCTTTGGAGCTCACTCGTACTGATCTGAGTCACTTAAAAACTAACTTTCAAGTCACATCTCTTAAGGAAAACAACTCTTGGTTTCCAGTCTCTATCTGTCATTACACCCTTATGCATCTCAGGGAAATTAGCAACCTGATTCTTTCCCTGGCTGTCACTTAAAATAAAAAGCTTTCTCATTTGCCATCCAAAAGAAAAAAAAGTACAGTAAACTGAGCAGCAGGCAGACGGGGTAATGAACCATAATTAACTGTAGTCGACAGGTTCCCAGTATCGTATGTAACTGCGTGTTTCTCAGGGACACAACTTGGGGGTGATGTTCTTGCAATCTGCAACTGTGCTGCTCATGCAAAGGGCAGGTGTGCAGGGAGTCTGCATAAGACAGAGGGAGCAATGTGTCCCCAGGGTTCCCAGGGCTGCTGGACCAGTATGTGACATCCAGTCAATGAAAAGACTCTGGTGAACTCCACTGCGTACATATTTGAGTCTCTTCCCAGAAGCTGTTGAGAAAAACTGACAGTTCCCAGGGACTGCGGTCCTCTGACTAAGTATGTGTGATACCAAGCTCACATCATCCATGCTTGCTGTGGTTCAGGTGCCCTTCTTGCACTTCACTGGGATTATGGAGCGAAGCCTGTCCATAAGGGTATGGAAAAGACTCTGCTACTGTCCCCAGATGAGGCCCGGAGAGGTAGGTAAGCCACCTAAAATGAGCAGAAGAGCCGAGGTTTGAGGCCAGAACGGCAGGCTACCTGGGACCACACCTTCTGCTTCTTCGGGAGGAATCAAGGGACATTCTGGCACAGCCCTCAGGCTGGAGGACTCGCAACCTCATTCACTGCCAGAGACACTGACCCTAAGCAAGGCGGACTTCGCACTGAACTATCAAGGTATAGACGATTCCTCATTTACAGTCATTCCACCAACTGCATTTTCCTTTTCAGTGATATGAAAGCATACTCACAGAAAGTTTTGCAGTTGTTTTCGCTTTTAGTACAGTGTTCAAATTACATGGGATGTGCAACACTTTATTATAAAATAGGTTTTCTGTTTGATGATTTTGCTCATCTGTAGCAAAGGGTGGTGGGTACATTTAAGGTAGGCGAGGCTGAGCTACCATGTGTAGTGTGGGAGTATTTTAGGTATATTATTGACTTAGGATGTTTTCTACTTAGAGTGGGCTTATCTGCATGTCGTTCAATGGTAAACTGAGGAGCATTTGTACAAATTAAAGAATGTCATGAAGACATTTTACAAGATGGTAGTCTTAATCACTGAACAAAAAACCACGTCTGGGAAAGTCCTGAGGAGGGAAGGGAAACTGGTTTAGAAGAAAGGAGATTAAAGAGGCATGGTGACTCTTCCTAGATGCTATAGTATCACAGGTACTGTAGTTAGATGACAGTTCAGACTTGTTTTCTAAGGTGAGATAATTGTCGTTCACGTAGAAGGATGTCCTGTTTCTAGGAATGCTTATTGAGGACTTTGGAAGGAAAGGATTATGATGTCTGTAACTTAATTTCAAATGGCTTGAGGAGGACATGCATACAGGTATGCAAGTGATAAAGCAAATATAGCAAATGTTGATAACTGTAGAATCTACCTGATGAGAACACAGACATTCATTTTACTGCCTTTTCACCTTTTCTATAGGTTTAAAATTTTTCATAATTTGATTTGGTGAAAAAGTTAATCTGGCTAGACTTACTTTGAAATGTACTCATTCAAACGAGACTCACAACCCAACACTTAAAACATAAAATTTTAGAGACAGAGGGAAACTGAGATGTAGCTCAACTCGCATTTTAAAGGTGAGGACAGTGAACATATTTAATAGTTTCAAGCTATTTAAAATAGGTATTACAAATGTTGCCATTAAAAGTTTATTTACATGAGGCACAGAGAAGCAAAAGTCTTATGATCTCACTCATGTGCAATTTTAAAAAGTTGATCTCATAGCAGTAGCAAAAGGACTGTGGTCAGGGGCTGGGGATTTAGCTCAGAGGCAAAAGCACCTGCCTGGCAAGCACAAGGTTGTGAGTTCAGTTCCCGGTACCGGAGAAAAACCAAAAAAAAAAAAAAAAAAAAGAACTGTGGTCACCAGGACTGAGGCAATGGGGAAGGGGCTGAGGAGATGTCATTAAAAGACCTGATGGTTTGATTGACAGGAGGAATAGGTTCAGACATCTATTGTACAACAGGGTGACTATAGTTTAAAATACCCACCACCAAATGATAACTTTATGAAGTAATGCATATATTAACTAGCTGGATTCAACCACTCCAGAAGACATATGGATTTTAAAACATCATATTTTAAATATTAAATACATATACTTTCACCTGTCAAGTTTTAAAGAGTAAAAAAAATTAAAATAATGCATTACTTTAAGGGTCTTCATAATTTTGACAAAGTAGAGAAAAGTTTAAGGAGCAATTATTTTTAAATGTTTAGCAATTTTAAAAAGTTTACATTATAATCCTGCAGTGTCATTTGTGTCAGTATAATGATATATATATTATACTATACCAAATAATAATATAGTATGAAATAATAATACAGTGATATGATAATATAATAACCATGTGATTAGTGTGTTTGACTCAGTGTATAAAAATACAGGAAAGAGCAGAAAGATTCAGCACTTTTCCAGGAGAGTCAGCAGGAAGCTCCTGCAAAGCCTCAGTTCTGTACAGCCCTCTTCGTGGAGAGGCAAAACATATTAAAATCTAGAAAAGGAAAAAGACAGGGCACTGGTTTTATTGCGTACTTAATACTCACAGATTTATTTAACCCGTGCATATGTAAAAATTCCTGGAAAGATATGAATACATATCAAAGGTGTAGGAAACTTTATAGGTGGTCATTCAAGTCATCGTGGATACTTTATAAAATTTTATTCCTTGCGTACCAAAACACTATAGCCTCCTTCAGTAGGTTTGTAGCCACTGGCTTTGACGCTCTTAAATGTGGGCTTGAATTCTGTTAGGTACTGCTGTTCATCAGGCTTTAGGTCCGCACATCAACAATCACTAGAAAGATGAAAGCAGATGGAATAACGGGGATCATGGAAACTGCCTGGGGGTGTTGTACGCACCACAGTGATGGCGGCCTCTGCAGAGGGCCAAGGACCCGGCAGGCTGGCTTGCAAGTTCTGTTCATGACGCTGAAGGTGAACCCACTGAACGCTGCATTGATGAGCTGGGGTCCCTCCACCCAAACTCCTGCCCCAGCTCCCTGCTTTGAGTTTTCCCAGTCACTGCATGAATCAAATTACAGGCACCTCTGCTGGGTTTCCTGTGAAACAGCAGATCTTACTGTAACCAAATATTACCATCTCGGAAAAACCTTATGCAACCAGGAAGGACGCTTCATTCTCAGGCCGCAGAGAAAAGCTTCTTTGTTTTGAGGTTGAACACCTGGAACATGTTATCCACAGCAGCCACGGTGGAGAGGGGGCTCTGAAGACCCGATCACACGCCTGTCCTCAGAGGGCCACGCCGCCCCGTGCTGCCCCCAGCTCTGCGTGGAACGGTTTCGTTAGATCTTGGTCCCTGCAGCCAGCCAGGCACACACCAGTGGCAAGCTCATCCTCCATCCCGACACAGAAACCGTGTGGGTAAGATGCACAGAACCCAGGGGGCACTGGAGAGATGGGAAGGGAAAGGGCAAAGGACACAGAGAGACAGCAGGACCGAAATTCGCCCTCCCTTCCTTGGGTCACTTGTGCCCGCCTGGAACAATAAGAGCGCAAGCTGTGTGTGCGTGGCAGAGAGGCCAAGGCCTGGCCTGGACTCAGTCAGCACTGATGGATGCCTTCCCAGGAAAACCAGCAAAACCCCATCTTTCCACTTTTGCTTCAAAAGAGTGACTGTCCGAAAGATAACCTGGCCTTGCTTCTCTCTTCTTTCTGCCGCGGCAGTGACATGCAGCAGTTGCGGAAAGGAAAGGCTCCAGGGCTCCAGCACGAGACTGTTCAGAGCGGAGAGTCAGGGCTGGGTGTTGTGGAGGTCAGCGTGATATAGAAGCAACCTTGACCTTGGCCCTCCCTGATGAAAAGAGAGTAGAGCACACCCTAAGACAAGCACAGAGCAGAACACCAGCTCACCGTTTTGAAGACAGTCTCTTGGTTGTGTTCCTATCATGTGAGTGCCATGTTGGTAAAACGGAAGGTTCTTGCTAGAGAGGAACAGTTCCTACTCGTGTCAGGGCCCCTCACCATGGGCACATGGGGTGTGTAGTGTTCAAGCTTCCTGTGCCCTGGAGCAGGGAGATGCACATTTTGAATCAGCCCTAGTATTTTTCCCACATTTAAAGAGATGCCAAGGAAACCGGGCAAGGTAGTAAATGCCTATAATCCCAGTATTTGGGAAGCTGAAGCAGGAGAATTGCTGTGAGTTCAAAGCCAGTCTGAATGATATAGCAAGACTGTGTATCAAAACAAAACAAAACAACATACAAAAAAACCAGAGCAACAGAGGTAAAAAGAGATGTCCTGATGATAGCATCTGCCTATAAAATAGGTGATTTCCCACATCTAATAGGATACCCATTTGTGATTAAACAGCTAAGACAGTTGTAAGAACAGAACTTTTCCCCCTGCAAAATGACACAAAGTATAATCTGGTCTCTGGTAACTCTAGAATCATTTATTTGATCGTTTGCATGGTAATATTCAGAATAAATCTGGGCCTTGTGGGTAAAGCGTTTGCCTACGGTACGCCAGGCCCTCACTTCAATCCCTAGCACTGCAAAGACAGAGAATTAATCCAAGTAACTAACCAGCCAACTGTTCTCACAGCATCTTAGATGGTTTTTTTGGAAATCAAAGCCAATAAGTGCAAGAAAGACTCCAAATACGTTCTTATTGAGTCATGGTTATTTTTAATAATTTTAAATACATTTTAATAAAACCAATAAGTTTTGCTAAATTCACAGGCATCATTTGAGAGGGACAGAAACCCAGGTAAAGCCATTTGTGAGGCTCTGTCCTTCACACAAACATGGCTGAGAGTTTATGCCCATTTGACCCCTTAAAAAGTGTTCCTTTACATCTGAATTAGGGATAAAGGGCTCTGTTTGCAGAATATTCCCTTAAGATGGTAGAGGTCCCATTAATTATTTCCTGCCCAGTGTTATGTTTCAAGAAACTTAGTGTGTTTTTACTCATTTAAGCTGATCTCTCTACCAAGATGCAATTCTCCTGCTTCACCCTGCTCTAAAGCAAGTTTAATTTACTTGATTAAAAGTACACCCATGTTCGGCGTGTCTCACAAGAGCCAGAAAGAGACATTAATGAAGAGTTTCCCTTTGAAATAAAATATACAGATTTTGTTTCCTAGTGTTTCCACGTCTATCTTCCCTGCTTGCTTAGTTTTCATGTAGTATCCGATATCACAGAGACTGACAGCAGGGTCGTCGCAATGCCTCTCAGTGAGGCTGTTCTCCCGGCTCGTGGGCGGAACATGTATTTTACAAGAACAATGAAAAGTGAGTTAGAGATCCACTTTTTGCTGTCCCCTTAGAAGAAATGCCCTCTGAGGCAGAAGTGGGGGCAAAGTGTAGATGACGATTATAAAAGGCACAGGACAGAAAAAGAAAGGACCCCTACTTTCTGTCACTATGCTCGCTTTCACAGAGTTTTTTGACTAGACCATCCATGCAAAATATGAATCTTAGAAAAGAAAAAGGAACTCCATTCATTAGAACTCAATACAACTAGAAAAATTGGACACTTTATATTTATTTGTATATTTATATCTTTCAGAGGGAAATATGCTCCGGATATTATTTTTGGCCATGATGGGCAGAAATTCCTTAAGCAAATATATAATTAGGCATTTTAAAATATAAAACATGTTTATTTATAACTTACACCCACACATTTATTTTTATTCATCAAAAAGAGTGAAACTACACTTCCTTGGATTAATTTTTTTCTTGGGTGTCTTGCTTAAATGTATAATTAGACAAATTTTGAACATACCTAATATCCGTGAGGAAATTAAGTAGGGAGCTTTCTCAAAACTTTTTTTAAAAACACACAGGTAGGAAGCTATCTTTTCACCAAGTTCAATAGCTTAGCTATTCATTTCCTGTTGCCAATAGCCAAAGTAATTAGACCATAATGAGAACTGGTTGCTTAGAAGATGACATCTGAAAGTTGACACTGTTTGCTGCTGTGTAGACCTCAACACGAGGGCTGGGGGCAGGGACCCAGGACCCCTCCTCAGAGGGAGAAAGTTCTATCACTGAAACATCACCCCCCTGACATTATTTCTTCCTGGGTAGATTCCAACATCCAAGAGGCAAAGTGACATTTGTTCTGGCTTTTCATTTTTGTTTGTTTTGTAATGGCAGATTCTTCATTGTAAGGAAACATCTCTGAAAGCTGCAGAATGACCCAGAATATGCAGGAAGTCTCTTTCCCACTTTAACTTTACATTTCTTTCTAGACACAGAATAATATAGTTAAGTGACAATTCTTTCAGTGTGTGTGTTGTTGGGGGGTGGTGCTGGGGATTGACCAAGAGCTTTGTAAGGTCTACCACTGAGCTACATCCCAGCCCTCACACACCCTGATGTGTTTCTTACCTGTCTGTACAACCATCTGACCACCCCAAACATCAAGAAACAAGACATCTCCAGCCCTTAAAAGCTCTCAAACCCTTCTTGTCAACACCCCGCCCATGAAAGCCACCATCTTGGTTTATAATCCCCAGAATGGTCTCATTTGTCCATGGATTTCACGTAAGTGGGAGCATGAATTATGTACTCTGTATGTTCAGTTTCTTTCTATCAGGAGCACAAGTCTGAGACCCGTCACATTGCCCTTTAGAGTTGGGCTCTCCCATTTTCATTGCTGTGTTCTTTTCCTCTGAAAGGATGGACCACACTTTACTTGTTCTACCTTTTATAGACATTTGGGTTTTTCCTGGTTGGGGCTTGTATTCGTCAGCTTTCTGCCGCTTGACAAACACCTGAGATAAGCAGCTTAAAAGGATGAGTAATTCATTTTGGCTCACAGTTTCAGGCTGTGGTCGCTTGGTCCTGTCACTCTGGGCCTGGTACAGCAGAACATCATGGCAGGAAGAGTGTGGTGGATCAGAGCTGCTCACACCATGGCAGTCAGGACCAGAGGAAGAGAGAGAAAGGAGCCAGGACCCCCAAATTCCCTTCAGGAACATGTCCTCCAAGGCCCTCACTTCGTCCCACTTAGCCCTACTTCCTAAAGGTCCTGCCGCCTCCCAGCAGCACCGCCAGTGGGGGACCCAGCCTTCAACACATGGGAATAAGAGACAGAGACAAGGCAGAGACAGAGATAGAGTCAGGCAGGTGGCCCCTCTCAGGGGAGAAACTGGCCCGGGCTGAGCAGGCTTTGGAGAGGGCACCAGGGCTTTTCTGAGCAAATCGGTGAGCCCCTGACAGGACAGCTCACCCCCGAGGCTTTCAGCCATCGTGTACAGCTAAGGGCCAAGAAGGCATCCTTGGAATCAGTGCCTGCAGACCCCTTCTCCAGCTTTACAGCCAAGCCTCCCCTGGAGTACTTGCATTTTGGACCCAGAAAGTCATCCGACCCCTTTCCTTTGGGCCAAGTTCTACATGTTCCCTTTTTCCAATAATTTTTCTAATCATTGACCCAAAAGTAGTGAGGCCACCTGTGGGGAGCAGCCCAACAACCCCCACCCATGGTGGCTCCCCTGGCCTCTGTGTGTCCTGCGGCCCCTGGGGACAGTGTCCTCCTCCCTCCCGTCAGGCCCCAGCACCATCGTCAAAGCGAGCAGAAGAGCACCCTTAATGCTGAACAGCAACCCCCATGTCCTCCCCAATGACACACAGACATTGTGGGGGCCACATTCACGGGCGGTGAGAACCAGAAACACTGCCCCCAATCCAGGTATTCCTGAAGTACAGGCAATGGGGGTCAACAGGCGGCCACTGTCTCTGCTAAGAAGTTTTCTTTTCCTTTCTTTCCCTTTCCTTTCCTTGTTCTCTCCTTTCCTCTCCTGTCTTCTTTCCTTTTTCTCTTTTCTCATGCTGGGGATTGAACCCAGGGACTCACGCCTGTTAAGCACATATTCCACCACTAAACCACACCCCCAGCAGCCACTTTAGACAACTTTTCTGAATAACTAGAGTGATGTCCTTTTTTAAAATTTAATATACTTGCAGCTCCATCTCCAAGTTGAGAATCTTCCACCAAGGACGGCGTGGGCTGTCCACAGGTGACCAGAACCACTGCCCAGCACATGCCTTGGGCCTCCATGGCTTCGTCCCGGCTGACTTTCTGTTGGGTGTTCCCTCAGGGCCTTTGCCCTGTCCTTTGCATTGCTCTCCCAGATTGGGTGGCATCATCTCTGTCAAGAAGGGTCACTCACAACTCAAAAGGATAAGAGGTAGTGGTGTCACCTCGCTGTAGCACAAAGTTGATCCCCCACCCTATTCTCTGAGAAGCTAATGTGCTTGCTATGAACTTAGCAAGGGAGGGGCCTGCTGTTTGCTCACCTTCTGCACAGAGAAGCTGGTTGGTCTTCCCAGGAGGAGATCTCTGACTAGAATAAGCCACACCCACCATAGAGATTAGGCAGACTTCCAAGGCTGGTGTGCTTCCCTTCTCTCTCTTATGCCCCTCTTTCCCATGAGACTGTTTTGAAAGGTGTACACTATACTCTTGCCCTCTTCCCAGTTGGAGACGGCAGGGGGAAAATCCCACCTACAATGAAACGCCTACCTTAACCATCCTCCACAGTGGGTCCCAGTATCCTAACAGTGGCCTGGGGAGCTGGCAAGAATGTGGAGGTTTGAAGATACAGCCTGGGTTTTTCTACACGCTTCTCTTCAAGAGGTAGATGGATATTCCCCTCTGCTGATGTGTGAGCTGTACTTCTCACCTTGTTCCTCCTGTGCAGAATAGGTGTTGTAGGACTCCAGAGCTCAGTCACGGGTGGCACCAGCCCTTTGGGTATACCACTTTGGAAGCAGATCCTGGAACCCCAGGCAGGCTTTCAGATGCCAGAAGCCCTGTCCAATGTGATGACTGCACCTTCATGAGAGACCCTGAGCCAGGCCCACCCAGCTAAGCTGCTCTTGGATTCCCAAGTAAGAAAATAAATGGTTATGGTTTTACCCCTCTCAGTTTTGGAGCAACTTGTTACACAGCAGTGGATAACTATAACAGGAAGTTATTAGTGCTACTAACCAAATAGTTCTGGTTCTGGGTTCCAGAGACATGCGAGGATGATCTATTTCCTTCCCTTGGAAGTTAGGTATATAACTTCCTAGGTAATGAAATTGACCAAGACAGATGTGTGTCACCTTTGCAGCGGCATTTTAAGAGCCAGTGTGCTATCATCATCTCTTTTTTTTCCTCTACCAAATCAGTGGCCAGTGTTGAGAAGGATGGGACAATCTCCACTAGTCTGGTGCCAAAAGTAGGGGTGATATGGGGCAGATTGTCAAGCTGACCCCTTGTGGACATGTACCAGCAAAGCAATAAACCACTGCCGGTGCTCGTTACTGCAGCCTAACGTGACCCACATTTGCTGACGTAGGAAGGGAGATTCAGGAACTCTCTGTCACCCCATCCCCAGCTCCTCATGCTCTTTGGACACAATAGAGCCTGCACCGCCATCAAAGTCAGCAGAATAGCACCCTTAATCAGAACAGTACCCGCCCCCACACCCAGGTCCCATCCTGGGCGAGAAGAATTGAACCTGGCTCAGGAGGTTGAAGGCTCAGCGAGGACACCATGGCTCCTGTCTACTAGAAACCAGTGGATGGGAGACGCTTTGGAGGGAGAGGAGTTTAAGGTGTTAAGCAGAGAGCCTTGTGATCCAGCTCTGAAAGTCACAAAGTCAACAATGATTGATCCTTTGCTTTCTTTTCCAGAACCGTAGAGAATTTAGGGAAATTACTGTCTGGCCACCCAGAAAACAAAGGCCAGTTAGGATTTGTTTTATTTTCTTTTCTTCCCAGATCAATCCAAAGTTCCCCAAGGATCACTGTGGTTTTGAGCTTCCTCTGTGTCTGCTCTGATCTTCTCCATGCACCCCCACACCCCTCCCAGCCTCAACTGTTCGTCCCCCCTTGCCCACCGCCCCCTCGCCCTCCTCCCTCCCTGGAGCTCCAGCCTCCTCGTTAGGAAGTGTTAGAAAGTTGCTGGAGTGAGAAATGAGCCTGTGAATGCTCCTTGTCCTAATTAAACTTTGACAAGGAGAGTGACCAGAGGCGACGGGGAGGAAACGGTGCCACCATTGGAGGTCTCGCTTGGGCTCAGGTCGGGGAAGGCCTTTGTCCTGCAGAACAAAAGCTGCTGTTTGCGTGTGTTAGACCCCATCAAACTTCATCTGACCCAGGTGCAAAAACCCGCATCCCAAATGCCATGCCGGTTTATGCCACCTTCCCCGGCACTGATGGTCCCCAGCTGTCAACCCCAATCTGGGCTGGGTCCCACATCAAAGCCGCGCTCCCTCCACAGAGGGCTTCTGCTCTAAGATGAACTGTTGTTATGACTTCCTTCAACAGCCCCCTCCTGTCGAATTAGGGCACTGAGGAGCCCCCCATGGCATGGCTGGGCCCTGCGGTGTTGTTAATGAGGTAGGAAGGCCCAGGATCCTCCTCGCCTGGGCCTAGCATAATCACATAAAGCTGTTGCTTTAGAACAGACTCGAATTGCCCCAGAGTCAATTTCCCTTGGAAGGAACGCAAAGCAGAGCTTCCTAGGACAAGACACAATGCCTCCTATTGTCTCTGACACTTGCCCTGCAACCTCCCAGAGATTAACCATCAACTGGGGTTCCACAGCCTTGTGCAAATGTTATTTGCTGATGCCTGGCTACAGTTTCCAAAACCCAGTGAGAAGCAGTTTCTCTCTGAAGTCATTGGCTCCGGACTGGGTGAGCTGGCTGGGAAGGACAGGACAGGCCCACAGAGACTGGAAGCAGCTTGCAACATAGGACTTCCATGACTGGTGGGGTCTCACGAGTGGCCGGGAGGGAGCAGTGCTGGCCCTGCTAGATGCACTTAGTCTCTGGGCAGAGACCAGGTGCCAGGTCATGGCAAGGTCCCAAGTTGCTAGGACCAAGCTTGATCTATCTAATAAGCTTTTAAAACATTCTTGCAAGACTCTACCCCAGGGCCCAGCTTGTGTTTCTTTTCTCTTTTATTCTTTTTCTTTTTCAGTGCTAGGATGGAACCCGGAACCGCAGGCCCATTAGACATGTACTCTACCACTGAGCTACACCCAGGCCCAGAGCCTGCCTTTCTACCTACCACTCTGAGCAACCTTCTGGGTCTTCACTTACCCAACCACTTCTTGCTCTTCCTAAGCATCATCCAATTCTAAGGGTTCAGGCAGCTTCCTGGAAGCGGCTATGACAGGAAGGATGTTCTGGTCACACTCACACTGGGGTATTTTTGCTATCCCATTTCACATTTTGAGGAATCAAGAGAGACTGGAGGAGCCTAAAAGTGGGTGATACAGGGTCCAGGACAAGAGAGGAGTCAGGAAGAAGCCGGGGTGGGCTGCAGATCTACTGAGCAACGGGTAAGAGAGGGCAGGTCGCCTGCTATGGAATCTGTGTCTCCCCTCTGCCCCAGCCAGGCACAAGGAAATGGGGCACCTGCTTTTCCTGAAGCACGAAAGGACTCTGAAAGATTCTAGGCCACTGAGATTCTAGGGTAAGCAAGACATGGTGCCCCTCTTTCCGTGAGGAGACTCACAAGTGAACAAATAAGCATAACCCAAGGCAGAGTTAACAGAGGGATCCAGAAGGTTCCAAAGATAGGAGGAGTAGAGGGGAGATGTGGCCCAAGAGGAAGGAAGGTTCCTGTGAGGGCTGCCCTTGCTCAGGCCTCCAGGGATGAGCAGGGTTTCAGAGAGGAAAGCAGTGTAAAGGCCTTGATGAAGCACAGTTATGAAAAGGGCAGGAGCTCTTGCTCCCTTCCCAGCCTTGGCATCTGACTCTTTGGCATTCCTACAAAAGTGACTTTTCCAATCTGCCCCAGCCCAGCCTCCTCTCCCGGCCTCCCCTGCTGAAGCCTGGTGTAGGGGGAGGGCATCAGAGAACACTTAGTGATCCTGAAAATGAAGACATTTTTTGGAGCCCTAGAAACCAAAGGGACCCGCTGAAGCCAAGAGATCACTCTTGGCCACCAGCAAGTGTGAAATCACTTGCTAGGTATTTTGTCGTGTGTTTCTTTTTAACTATATATTTTTTTAAAGGGTGGTGTGCAAACCCAACCCAGGAATACCTTGGCCCGGGCTCAACTAGATGAAACTTTAAAAAACGATTTCACGTTATATTAGACCATTGCCTATTAAAGCAATGTCATGCCTTCTAAGAAACCAGAGTCAGATCCTGAAAGCCATGCCTTGGGCAATTTTAAAGCTGTTACTCACGTTTCAAGGGAGCAGCCATAAACATTTGGCCCAATATGTACGGCAGCCAGGACCTCTAATGACAGTGTGTAAATTGTCCTTCATTCCCAGGTTATGATGCTCACATTTTCTCCTCCCTTTCCCGAACCACACATTTCTAAATGCAACTGTGTGCAGGATGGGAAGCTCACGAGAAAAGGAAGTGAAGGACCCATTTGGGCTGCCTGGTCGCCAGCCACCGTGTTACAATGGCGAGTGGGGAGTGTGCGTCTGGTATGTTGCCTTCTCCGGCTCTGCAGCTGCGGAGGCCCCTGTACAGAGCGCTTCATAGACAATCACCGGGCACTTGGCCCACAGCAGATGTGCCGGGGAACCAAGCCAGGAGTCGCTGGGATGCAGCTGGCGAAGGGACACCGAGGGCCTGAGAAGCCTTGCGAGGTAAGCACAGGTGGAAACCTGGAGAATGAAGACGTTCCCACCGTCCCAGAAAATGCAGCTAACTTAAAACGCGGCTCCTCTCCTTGAAGTGGGCTTGGCAGGCCCGGCTGTTGAAAGGCAAAAGAGAAAGAAAAGGAAGAAAATCAACATGTTTTACATTTGTCTGGCTTGCCCTTCTAGCTGGGTTCTCCCCACTTCCCCACTCCCCGCGTGCTGAACTGATGTGCAGATTCCGAGCAAAAGGAGTCCAGAGTAGACGCGACGGGACCCAGAGCAAAGAAGGGGTGACTTTTAAATATTGTTCCGTGCATCCGTTATACTTAGTCAGCAAACAGGTAGCAGCCTGCCAGGTCCTCTTGGAAACTGTCAGAAGTCTCACGTCTATGGTTTCACTGGCCACTACTTTAGGAGGTCATTTGTCCCCCTCAGAGGCCACCTCGGTTGAAGAGAGGAAAGCCAGAATCCATTTCCCTGAGTTTTGAAATTCCTCTTCCTCCATCCTCATTCCAAAGGCTCAGCACCAGATTTCCTTCATCCTCACGTCTGCTCTCAGGCCCAGAGGGGAAACTTACTCAGACTCAAGGGTGAATGGTGACCTCAACCTTTTCTCTGGGTGGATGGGCAGCTTTTTTCCAGTGAATAGAACCCAGGGCCTGGTGCATGCTAGGCAAGAGTTCTACTACAAAGCTACACCCTCAGCCACAGTGAGCTCCTGCTAAGCAGAGAAAGCCAGTGAATTTGGGAGAAAGAGGTTCACCCTTTCTGAGTCCCTTGAAGAATCAATGAGATGCTCTCCCTCTGGGGTTTAGGCAAAGCTTGGCTGTTTCTACCTGCAATACTTTCTGCCTCGCTGACTCTTACTTATTTAAAAATGTCATCTCCCCAGAATGACACTCTGTGATAAGGAGTCATCCCTGTGGTAAAGGCTGCTAGTTGCTTAAAAACATCTATTTCCCTATCTTCTTGGCTAAAGATTCCTCTATTGTCAAGACAGCAAGAGACCCAGCTAGAACACTATGCTTCTTAAGTTCATAGACATCTGTGGCCAAGGCTATCATCTAGGGACTAGCTTTGCACACCTGAGCAGGTGAGAAGAAGGCCAGGACTGAAGCGGGCAAAAGGGGTTTGCCCATGAGCCCATACCACTAAGGGTGAGAAGGGAGCCTTGGATGCCCACCTCCACAGCCTGCCTCACTCATCTTCCTCACTCAGCCTCTTAAGCAGAACATGCTGTCTTAATCTGTTTTCCATTGCTATACCAAAATGCCTGAGGCTGAGTAGTGTATAAAGAAAAGAAGTTTCTTTAGCTCATAGTTTTAGAGGCTGATAGTTCAAATAGCATGGCAGATAGTGAGGGCCTCATGACAGATAGCATCGTGACAGTAGCACATGCAGAAAAGATCACATGGGGAGATAAGCCAGAGAGAGAGATCCAGAGATCTTGAGTAACTCATTATCACAGAAACTAATCAGGGTCCCAGGAAAACTACCTAATCCCTTTCAAGGACACGCCCTCCAATGACTTCACTACCTCCCACTAGACCCCACCTCTTAAAAGTCCCATAACCTCTCACCTTGCTACAGAGGATCATACTCCCAACCCAGGAACCCTTGGGGAACAGACTATATCCAAACTGTAGCAGAAGCCTCTTGTCTCAGCCCATTTTCTGTTGCTGTAACTAAGTACCATGGAGTGAATAATTTATAGAGAAAAATTTATTTCTTATAGCTGTAGAAACTGGGAAATGCAAAGCCAAGGCCTACATCTGAGGAAGTCTTTGCTGATAGGACTCTGTGCAGAGTCCCAAGAGCACTGCAGGACCAGACAGAGCAAGTGTGCTACCTTGGGTCACCTTTTCTCTTCTCACAAAGTGACTCCTGGGCTAGGGATATAGCTCAGTGTCACAGCACCTGCCTGGCAAGCACAAGGTTGTGAGTTTGATTCCTGGTACCAGGAAAAAAAAATACAAAGTGACTCCTGTCACCACAGAGCCACACCCTTATGACCTCATGTAATCCTAATTACCCCGCAAACCCCACCTCCACACACTACAAATAAATGACGTTGGGGATTAAATGCCAACATGAGTTCTGGTAGGGACATTATGTTTTATAGCTGTCATCTGCAGTGGTGAGAGGACCCTTAGAAAACTGTCACCAAAACGAAGGGTGAGTCGACAGAAAGGCTGCCACAGAAGGTCAGCAACAACCATACTGAGTCACCCACAACCGGGAGTTCCTCTACTCGGCTCATCTTTAAACATTTCTGCCTGTGCATATCATTTTCTCAGATTAAAACATGTCCTCCTATTCATCGTACCTTCTTAAACCAGGGGTTCAAGGAGCCCCCAACAAACAAGTGCTCTGTATAGGGGGTAGTCACCCCAAGGAAGGTCCCCTTCAAGTATGAGAGCTCCTTTTGCCCACCAATCATTAGCTTTGCCCAAATATGTTTTCAGACACAAAATTCCCAGCTGGCTTAGCCCCCTTGCCTCCTAACGCAGCCTTTGGGGTAGGGCAGGAGGAAGAATGCAATCAGAGTTATGGCTTAATGAAGTGAACCGTGATAACCGTAAACAGACAGCTTGGGATTTGGTTTGTTATTTTGTCCAAGGCAGTACCTTTCAAAAGCAGCTAGTGTTAGGGTCAGGCTTAAACACTTTCACGTCACCAACCAAAAAACACTGATGCCATTGTTACAGCACTGTACTTTTCCACCTTAAAATGGGATTGGTTTTGTGGACTGGGAAAGTTACCAAAAGTAAGTTCCTTCCATCACAAAGGCTACAGAACAAAAGTTACTAGGTTGTTTTAAAGATGAAAGAAGGCTGTAGGTAAGGGATAGCTGTTACAGACAATATTATAGCAGGCTACCTACCCAAGCTTTTACAATACTTAATGCATGTATCATAGGCAATAAATCTTCATAATTTGAGGAGAAAAAGTAAATTTGCTATTACTCCTGATATGCAGGGAAGAGCAAGCGTAGCTCGGTGTAATAGTGTGTGGGTGCATGCTCTAGTTTAAGAACATTTGCTGAAAAATGATTTCTTGAGCATAAAAGCCCCAAATGCAGATGCCACATGGGTGCACCATGCAGCCCAACAAAGCAGCATCCTGCATGCCAGTTCAGGGAAGAGGGAGGAGACTGTCGGGGTGTGGACCACTCTCTAAAAACCAGGGGCTGCGCTAGCTCTGAAAGCCTGGTGGTCTTTGTGTTGTACCCAAACACAAAGGCAGCGCATCACCTAGTCACAGCCCAAACCAGGCCTACTTTCCGCACCTTCAGAGTCTTAGGCCATTTGGTGAGTCTCTGAGGCGTTCTCTAACTTTATTTTTTTATTTTTTATTTTTATGCTAATATGTTTTTTATTTTAAATAAAATAGTAAATGAGAAACAAGCAAAGAAATAGAACAGTAGCAGCACACCAGTATCGCAAACATAAACAAATCAAAGCAAGAAAGTGATACAGAGTCTCAAGATCATGAATCAACAGTTTTTGTTACAGTACATATCGCTATCCTCAATTACATTACCCAGATTACCAGATGTAAGAATGAAAGATTGCTCAAACCATTATAGGGGATAAGAAAATAATTTTCGTTCTCTAACTTTAAAGCACACCCTAAATAAACATGCCTCCGTGGAGGTGCTGGGGGCCAGACAGAAAGAGGCATTCTAAGAGATGACAGGTGCCAAGACTCCCAGCCCCAGGGCAGTCTGCACAGGCCTTGCCCCATGTGAAGACGGGATGCCCTTGCTCCTTCAGCATAACTGAGCCAACTCTCCTGGATTTAGTTTTGTCAAAGTGAGGTGGCCACCTGAAGGCCCAAACAGAGGGTCTTAGCTATTTGTATCTTTAAAAAAATCTCCCCTGTACTCAAGAATACTATCCCTTGTCTTCACTCCTTCCCCTCAAGGATGCCATTAATATCTCACATTTCTAATTAATTATTCTACCAACTAAATTACAAAGTCCTTGAGAGCAGAAGCCATGTCCTGCTGTTCTGTAGTCATGGTGCATAGTTCATATGGTGCTTTTGAACAAAATATGAAGCCCTTTGGTTGACCAGGATTGAACGTCTCACCTCCTACGGGATATAAATCAAGGAGGGCTTTGCCATACACCTAGACATCACTTTTTCCTGTGATACAGAAAAAAATCATCCCAGGCTGGGGATACAGTGACCTGGTACCTTCTACCCTGGGTCAGTCACACCTAACTCTATAGCAGCAGACTACGGTGTGGCTCTAGAGTTCACTAGTCAATAAAATACAGCATGTCCTGAGAGATTGCTATGGTCTGTAACAGGTCTCAGCTCTAGGCTAGTCTTAATAATGCTGTTTCATCCATTGACATCTCAAGCATGAGAGGACAAACCAGAAGATCATTTTCTATTGCTCTAGCATATCACCTCATTTTAATTTGTTCTAGAGATAGTATTAGTCCTGGTGCACTCACTGCAGATCCACCAATAAACTATCCAACTCTCAGTAGGTGACTAGACCAATTTATAAATGTCCACTTGCATTTTTAATATTCTGGGGGCCCCTGCAAGATCTAGTAGCAGCTGAACCCTGGCCAGTGGTACCAGTTCATAGCTGATGAGGGGTCCCCACAGTCAGGCACCTCTATTCTGGAAACAGACAGTAAAGAAATCAATCCAAAAGGTACAATAAGCACCACTGAGATGCTGGAGTAGGATGCTGTGCAAGAAGGGCCCAGATGCCAACTCAGACAGACGAGTTCATGAGACCTCTAAGGAGGTGGCCTTGGAGGTGAGGCTTACGATGAGAAGAGGTCAGTCCTGCAAAGGTCCAGGGAAAAGGCACGCAGGCAGGTACAACCGTGGCAGCCAAGGCCACGAAGTGAGAAGGAGATGACTGTGTTTCAGGAATAGAGGCACTCCTTATATGGCCAGCCCTGGGGAGCACAGCACACTGGGTATATGGAGTACAGACCGTGGGTCAATCCATGGAAGCCTCCAGCATGGGAGGTATGGGTGGAAATAAGGAAAGGGTTAGGAATCAGGCAGGAGGGTGGTGTGGGACAGGTGGAAGACTAAGCATGATGGGTCTTTGGCCTTGGCATCCTTACCTCTTATGTTGGGACTAATAACCTTTCTAGAACACACTACAGTGAGGCCTTGGGTTGGAATAATAAAAAGTCATTTCTGCCTCTGGTGCTATACTGGGTTCCTGCATTTTCTTGGTCACCCCTAATACTTCAGGTGGTGTCACTTTAGTTGGTACAGCCAAAGCTCAGATTCCCAGGGGAGTTGGTTCTAGAATACTGGTGGGTACGACAGCTCCTCTACTCCCTTACACAAAACAGTGCAGTATTTGCATAGAACCTAGAAACATCCTCCTATAACTTTAAGTCATAACTAGAGGACACAATACCTAATTTAGCATAAATATGGTGCTGTTCAGGGAACAATGACGAGGAAAACATTCTGTGCACATTGAGTATAGATGCAACTCTCTTCCTCAAATGTTTTTGATCTGTGGTGGGTTGGGTCCAGGGATATAGAACCCACAGACAGGGTGGCCAGCTGTATTTCTTTCTATTCCGGCCTTTGTGCAGGTGTCTCAGAAAAATTTCCTCTCCCTCAATCAACCTTCCATTCTATCCTGCTGGGAACAAAATAACCCCGACCTTGGCTAATGAAAGCACTGTGGCCTTAGAGACCTCCTCCTCGAGCAGATGAAACGTGGCCACACACCCAGCCTCACTCGGGACCCTCCCTTGGAAATGCCCCTTTCTGTAAGAATCCAGCGCCAGAACATCAGCCCATCTCCATAGCCATGTGCTGCTAAACCACCTCCCGTCTCAGAGGAGAAAGCCGAGGGTCAGAGACCTCTATCACAGATTCCAGGTGCTGGAGACAGCACATACTGGAGTGAGATAACTGGAGCTAGTTGCATAATCTTTCTAAGTTTATAACATGAAAGCTTGAGCTAGTAAAGGAGACCAAGGTGAAATGAATGATCACACAAACACATTGTTGTACCCCTGCATATACAAAGTCACACGTCTGCAATAACATACCCTCCAGGCTGGAGTACACATAATCTACAGGGTGGATGCATTCACAAAGGAGCCTGGGTCCCTGTGGCACAGGGCTGGGTGCCTAAGACAGCCTGCTGGCCCCTGGCCCCTCTGTAGCCTCCACCTTGAACCACAGACATGAGACAGGGCAGCTGCTTTGACCCACTGGGACATCCCTGCCCTGCCCTGCCCTTGCCTTACTGCCCTGGGCCTGAGGCTCGGTCTGTCCCCTACTCTGTCCTCTTGCCTGCTTCAGCCATCCACTGGCCAGACTGGTCCCTTCCGTGTCCCACGTCAGCCTTTCTGAAAAAACACCTTGCGTCCTATACCTTGTGGGGTTTCATGTCCTGGTAACATCCGTCCCAGCTCCTCCAATGGGCATAGTATTTAAACCCTACAGTGCCCAGAAAGTCCTTAAGCTTATCTTCCCCAAGCCCTCGAACTCAAGATCAGTAAATGAGCCATTTTTACTCAATGTGATAATCTTATTAGTATTGCCCTTGTTTGCCTCCCTCAGTCTTGTAAAACCATGTTCATTAACATTCTTCAAAGTCATTCCCTGGAGGCTAGCTGTCAAGAGCTTCCAAAGAGTAGGTTCTTAGCTGGGATGTGTACTCAGTTTTCCTGGAGCTCCCATGGAACATGACATCACCTCCACTCTGAAAGTAAATCAAGAACTGGAAAGGAAAAAGGAATTCATTTCAGCTATCCTGAAACGGAGCACGTCACTGGAGCAGGAGATGCTTTTCCTGAACTAACCAGCCTGGAGCCTGGCAGCACACTGTGACATCATCATTTGAAGTTCCCTGGCCACTTGTCAGCCTGCAGATTTTGTTTCAGAGGGTCTAGGTCTAAGATTGAGAGTCTGTATTAAAAGTGGGTTCCCAGGACACACCAGTACTCCTACTGTAGCGAGGAAATTTTGTAGATATCTGTTAGTATCTTCTTAAAAGTGCAAAATCCTGATCCCCACCTAGGACCTCTGAACTGAACATGTCCCTTAACACAATCTCAGATGACGTCTGTGCATGTTCCAGGGCAAGAAGGCTGGTTTCTCGGCTTCTCTGTTCCTGTGCCAGTGGCAGGCATAGCTAATCAATCAGGACATGCTGATGATCCTTTACACAGTGCTCCAGGGCTCAAACAATGTCTGAGAGGCAGTGTGGGAAAGAAATCTTGTAGCCAAAAAAGAATCAGCTTTGATATATGGCTAATATAAGAGAGGGGGGGGGAGAGAGAGAGAGAGAGATCAAAGTTAGATTTTTAGAAGCCCAATCCAGGAAGGTTTCCAAAAGGTATTCCAAAAGTGTCTGTAATTTTTGTCCCATATAAATATATGGGACAAATCTGAAGCTGGCATGTGAAAGGTCTCTTTTCCCCATGTTTCTAGAGCCCCTAAAAGCTACCTGTGACATCATTCAGAGAAAAGATGAGGAAGAAGGTTCTAGAAGGGCTGAGAAGCTGTCCATGTGGCTGCAGGTTTCTGGGCCAAGGCTGAAGGACAGGACTAGAGTCTCACCCACACCCCCCAACAAAAGAGTCTCAGGAGACATAAGTGGAGTGTCCACCATACTCCAGGTAGCGGGTGGCTCTATCTCATTAGCTATCTTTGTCAGGTTCTCATCCCCTGACAGAGGCCCCAGCATCAACTCTTAAGACAAAGAATCAGAGGCCAAGAGGGTTTAAATAATGTGCTGGTTAATGCTGTAGCAGAAATCCTTCCCAGCCTGTGTGCCTGCCGGGCTGCCTTCTTAGGCTCACCTACACTGAGTATTTGGCATTGTTTCCCATTTTGTGACCTTTGGCATATTTCCATTAGAGGGTTCTTGGTTGTCTTGCTTCGTGGGAGGAATGAGGGTCAGGTGGGTACTGCAGAGCAGCAGAGCAGCCAGGTGGGGCAGTACCTGAGAGCCAAGACAGACAAGGAAGGTGCCTGTCAGCTTCATCAAGAGTCAGGCTGCGGGGTAATGCCTTCCTGTCTGTGTTTGTTTGTTTTGGTGGTATTTGAGATTGAACCCAGGGCCTTTGCAATGAGCTACATCCCTGGACTTTTTTTTTAGTTTTTATTTTGAGACAAGATCTCTGTAAGTTGCTAAGATGCCCAGGTTGGGCTTGAACTTGTGATCCTCCTCCCTCAACCTCCAAGAGGGCTTTCCCTTTTGTTTTATTGCAAATATGCTCAGCACATCATACCTGCTTTCAGAAATGGCTCATAAAGACCAGATGCTAGGCCCAAGTTCATCCTAGGCTGAGAACAGTATCCACATCTGTCTGACTTCAAAGCCAGAAACCCTTTCCAGGGTTTATCTAGAAATGAGCGGGCTTTTGTGGGATAGGTTGGGCACTAACCGCCAGTCCTGATTGTGTCCAATTGAAGTTTTAAGTGCTATACTATTAATAAGCTTAGGTACTGCCAACTTCCATTACAGTAACTTACAGTTGCATTTGCATTATATCAGGTAGTGTTATTTGTATATTACATCAGTGTTATGTATTACATTGCATTTTATGTTATTACAGTTTATCAACTGAGAGACAATGGATTGAATATAGTATGTTTGATAAACTGTTTACAATGATGTAGAACATACTAATACAATTTGTAACTTACATTTGTAGCACAAATTGGCAGCGCAAACCTAATGTAAATTGGGGAAAGCTTGTGTCTCACAGAACATGCGTGGCAACTTCCCACTCAATTTGGTCCTATGACATCTAGTGGCCAACAGGATAATTGCAGTGGAATCCCTGGACATTATTAGCAGGTGTAAACGCTGATATTGCATGGGATAAAAGATGGGCCCAAAGTCTCAATAATTGAAGTGTCTTTGGAATTCATAAGATGTACATTTAAGCTATGTAAATTGTATCATCCTGTGTTCCATTCCTAATGCTTATGCTTATTTACTACTCCAATGGAAAACACACTATATTCAATCATTGTTTCTTAATTGATAAACTATGTTTGCAATAACATAACACATAATATAATATGTAATTTAACCTGATATAATTTAATGAAAACTCAATGATTGAAGACATGCTCTTCAATGAAAGGCATTACAGAAAGGAAGTGCTATAGATCACGCATAATTCCAATCTCCTGGGAGTGGGCTGGCTGTTTTGACACTATCACAGTGCCACATAAAAAGCTGGATGCAAATATATGTAAATGATTTTCCTGCCTATTTTGCCTTACACATATAAAATGTGGTGGGATGTAGAGACTTCTGGTCTCTAACACTCTCTGCCTGATTGTTTCCATATCACAAAGACATTACACTAAGAGGATTCCCAGGGAATCTCACAAGAATGCAGACTTTAACAATCTCTTCCTCCGTCTCCACCCCAGCATTCATGTGATGGCAAAACTCCAAGGGAAGGTTCATCTGTTATGGGTGCTCCTCCATAGGGGTCTCCACTGAAGGGCAGGGGGAAGTCTTACTGCTGTGGAACCAGGAGAGATGAACCAGGAACGATTTGCCAAACCTTAACACACTCAAATTATTTTTCAAACATTTTGGGTTTGGCAAAATGCATCTTGCTAAGCCCCCTTTCCCGACATTTTTATACCCATGTGTATTTCAAAGGAAATTTAATATGTATGTTTCTGATTCACTCAGGCATAACTCAGCACAACTGTTCAGTGAGAATCACTCTGTGTCCAAGAATCTTCCCAAACCCCTTATTTCATAAGCCCCTTTAAATGATTTCCCTTCTAACCAGGAAGTGTGTTGTGCCCAGAACAAATTGAACTCAAGCCCCCAAAAGATGCAAGCTTGGGTCAAAATTCAGAGTGTTTGAATGCTGAGGAAGGTCAGAAGTTGCAAACAACCCCTCATGTCGCTGAGAACGTCCAGCACTGAGAAGAGCAGAGAGATGCTGTGACTGTACTGAGTGACAATTTATACTCTTTGAAACTGAAAGTCGGCTGCCTCAGTGGAATGCTGGCCTAGCCAAGCATCAGCCAGGCCTGGTGGCCAGGGATGTGTGCAGTCGCACTGCCCTCTGAGTGCTACCACCTTCCTCAGCTGCTAACATCTGGGTCCACCACAGGACAGTAGGTTCCCTTCCTAGCTCCATGGGGGCTTCTCCCCCCTAGGTAGGACCTCAGCATCCAATGTAGCGGGTTAATCAAGGAACTAGCTTCATCTATTTTATACTGGGGTTAGTTTTGCCTTTGTCTTAAAATTTACTACATGCTAAAAACACAGCACACCTTTGGTCAGGGATGTAGCTCAGTGGCACAAGCGCCTGTCTGGCAAGCTCAAGGTCCTGAGTTTGATTCCCAGTACCAAAAAACAAAACAAACAACAACAACAACAAAAAAGCAATCTACAGCACTTGGTTAAAGTCAAAATAGTAGGATAATGGTGAGACCTCTTTCAGCATGCTGCTCTTTATATAAAATGACATAATCTCCCACTCAGTTTTGTTTTTTCTTGTCACAGTGATGTGACAGGGTCTGTTCAGGATGAAGTTCATCTATAAAGAACAGAAACCCTCAAAAGGAGGTTTTCATAAGACAGGAACCTACCTCTGCTTGTATGAAAAAAGTCCAAGGAAGAAAGTCTAGAGCTGAAAAATTTGGTTCCAGACTCATTAAAGACATAGGCTCTTCTTGCGTGTCTGCTCCAGCTTCCTAACCATGTACCTGTTATTTCAGAATTGCTTCCCAAGATAGCTATTGGAGCTCTAGGCCTCTGTTTGTGTCCAGGCAGCTGGAAGGAAAAGAATCCTCTCCGCTGACAACCCCACAAAAGCTCAAGTCAAGACTTTAGCCTATAATTCTTTCATCATCCGTGTCTATAACAGAAGCTGGTGTAAATGTTTTACTAGGCTGGGGATTTAGCTCAGCAGCACAGCACTTGCCTGGCAAGCGCAAGGTTGTAAGTTTGATTCCCGGTACTGGAGAAAAAACAAAAAAAAAAAAAACCAAATAAATGTTTTACTAAAGTTTTCAATAATATGGGATTCCATAAGCAAAAAAAGAACAAAAATAGGGAGTCAACTGGCTATCAACCTGGTCCACCATGTTTTTTACTGGGCTTGTCTCAACTCCTTCACCCTGGATGGTAGACACCAGGGAAAGTTCCAGAAGCGATGACCTGTAAGGCTCTGCGTGTGTGAGGTCAACTCAAGGCCAGGCTCATAGATATTGTGATGTAGTCTCTGTTTCTATATAATTAGTTCTGTTTGCTTCTGCCTGGTGAACAAGTATGACTTACCTCAGATTAACTTGTGTGTGGAAGCTCTGCCTGTCAGGACCCAGCAAGGCCAGCAGGGCTGAAGAGAAAGTGGATGAAAGAAATAGCAGCTAGCCATTTTCTCTCTTGATCATGTCAGTCAGCTCATCTTCCTTCTGCCTGGGCAGCTCCTGCCTCTGCAACCACCACTGAGTGCTATAGTTTGAATTTGAAGTGTCCCCCATAAGCCCATGTGTTACAATATGGCATTATTGGGAACCTTTAGGAGGAGGAACCTTTAGGAGGAGGAACCTTTAGGAGGAGGAACCTTTAGGAGGTGGGGCCCAAAAGGGAGGAAGTAAGAGGAAGTGAGGTCACTGGGGATGCGTCCTTAAAGTGAGATTGGTACCCTAGCCCCTCCTCTTTCCCGCTTTGTTTCCTGGCTGCCATGAGGTAAACAGGCCTCCTCTGCCCTATACTCCCACCATGACTTCCTGTGCCACCACAGGCCCAAAGCAACAAGGCTGAGACCATGGTCTGAAAGGTCTGAAACCATAAGCTGAAACAGAACTGTCCTCCTAAATTGACTGTTTTAGGTATTTTGTTACAGTAACACCTGATGAATATACTGATGAAAACTCAGGTCAACAGATTCTCGCAAGTCCCCTGAGTGTAGAATAGTGATTCAGCAGAGGGGCTTGTTGGGTTTTCATTTATAGTTGAGTTTGAAAGGTAAGTTGTTGCTCGTTCAAGTATGGGCAACATGAGACAATTCCTACGAGATGAAAAAACTACTTCATTGATGCCAGTGAAGAGGGGCTCAAGATAAAGTTAACTTCCCCTCAACCCCATGGCACCTGCCACCCCCATTTTATAGCCAAGAAAACTGAGGTTAGGTCACCTGCCCTAAGTAACCAAAGGCCACCTCAAAGCTGCACCTGCTTCTCTGCATCAAAAATCCACCTTCCCCAGAGAAGCCTGGCTCTCTAGGAAAGGATTCAGACCATGCGCCTAGGTCCCAAGGCCTAATCTCAATTCCTGGTCACTGAGAAAGGTGAGTGGCCTCTCAGAGAGAGGCAGCTCTGGGATACTGCGGACCCTGAGGCCTGGACATCCCTCAGAGCAGCTCAGCAACCAGACTTTAAGTAAAATGCTGCAGGCCTACTGCTATCCTCATCGTAATTATTAATTACCTTTGCTATAGGACTCAGCCCCTCCCACTAATGCTTATGGTTGAAAAATGGAATGAGGTGGCGCTGTGGGGGAGGTTCTCTGCCTTCACTTTTATCTTAGTCTTTCATTCTTGACTATTTTTATTTATTAAGTGTTTATCAAACAAACAGGCCCTCCACATGAAATGCCTTAGGCTTAGATCCTCCGACACAACAACAAGGCAGGCAGCAGGCAGCGCAGCTCTGCAGAGCTGAACAAAAAATAAAACTTTTTTTTCACAATGAAGTCAGCAGAGGGATCTTTGACTGGGTGTGCATCCACAAGCCACAGAGAAGTGAAGGAAGCCTGCTGCTGGCTTCCAAGGGGAAAAGAAGGAACCAGCCTGCAGAAAGAAGAGGAAAATTAAAAACTGACAAGTACAGTGCGCTTTGCAGTTTATAAAGCCCTCTTTCATAGCATTATCTTGCTCGAGCCTCCCTACACACTAGGAAGGGGGAAGGACGGCATCCAACCCAAGGCCACGCAGCTAGAATGGGGGCAGGGATGTGGCCAGAGAGAGCTCACCTTCACCGCCTACCACACTCAGGCAACCCCTGCCCGGATACCCAGTGGCCCACGGTGAGCAAAAATGAGTCCTTCCTCTTCTTCCAACTCCTGTAGTCACCACCTTTGAGGCCAGTGCCTTGAACTTCTAGGAAAGACACAGCTGGGAGGGAGGTTACCACACTCTTTCATCTGTAAAGCCTTCACTATGTCCTGTGTGGCCCTTCAGGTGAATGAATAGGACAGAGACTATAACAACAACCCTCCTTCATGCCCTGCACCACCCTCCACTGCAGAGTCCGCCTTTGGTTCCTCCAGGATGGTGGTGTCTGGGACAAGCATCCACATGCCTCTGTTTACTCACCTGTAAAATGGGGAGAAGAGCATCCTGCCTTCATGCTGCCGCCAAGGAACAAGCTAGGGAGCAGAGGAGGAGCCTACTGGCCTGGACAAGCCTGGAACCAGGCTCACCCTCCAGACCTGCTCTCCAAGAGCCTCCTGCTATGACAAGGGCTGTGGCTGGGTGTTCCACACTGATCTCAGACTCCCAGGGTCACGTGGTCACCTGTGGGAGGAGCCCCCAGGTGAGCCCCAAGGGCCAGAT
Source organism: Chinchilla lanigera (assembly GCF_000276665.1). NCBI lineage: Eukaryota > Metazoa > Chordata > Mammalia > Rodentia > Chinchillidae > Chinchilla > Chinchilla lanigera. The sequence continues at coordinate 27,821,979 of NW_004955416.1, forward strand.
GCCTCAGGTCATGAGAGTGTCTTAGGACTTCTTGTCCAGCAAACAGGTTCTTATCCTAAAGAAGAATTTCAAGCCCCGATCCCACATGCTTCCCACCATCCATCCAGCAATTATGTAATCAACACAATTTCCTCTATAAATTTTCAAGCTTTTTTCCTTTTTCTAAAAGACCTGGCCAAGCGACATAAGTTCAACCCATCCAGGGTCCCAGATAAACTCTTGAGCAGCAGCTGTTTCCAAACTTCGCAAGTGGCTGCTGCGTGATGTACTCCTCAGCCCCGGGTCCCCGGCCTCCTCGCAGGAGGGGCCACCACAGCCCCTGCGGGAACTCACTCTGGAGCTCAGCGTCCTGTCCGGGGTCCCGGTGTAAGGCATCAGCCCAGAAGTTTTCAAGAGAACGAGATGGGAGCCATGGGTTCAGGGGAAGAGGGAGCCCAGACAGATAAGAGCAGCTGAGGAAAGAGATGACTTCACTCTGGGACTCACCAGGGAAGTGCGCCTAGCACCGGATTCACAGTAGGTCATCCCCGACCCATGCCCCTCTGTCCCCTTCCCCAGCCCACCACCCCAGGAGAGACGGCCAGGTGAGGGCTTCCCAAAAGCTTCAGAGCTTCCCTGATGTCCAGGATATGAGTGATACTGCAGCAAGGCAGGGGGCAGGATGAACACTGGGGCCCTAAAACAGGAGGATCGTCCAGAGAATGTCATTGGGATTGCACTACAGAAAGAGACGGACTGAAGGGGCTGAGCCTACCTGAGCATTAAAGCCCTGCTTTTGTGGAGAGGTCATTGTTTCAGCCCCCCAGGGACAGCATCCAGGAGAAGCCATTCCCGCGTTTCAGATGGGGCCCGGGGCAAGTTCGTACAGTTCCAAACTGGCAAAATGCGAGGCGCTGGACATACCTCCGCCTCGCTGGGAGTGGGAGCAACACGCAGGATACGAGGTTTAACTGAAACTACTTAGCGACAAAGATCTCATGTGTGTGTTTGCCTGCTTGCTTGAATTTTTAATCGAGTTGTTATTTATGCTTTTAAAAAAGCAAAACAACCGCATCTCGGTCTCCGGGCCGGTGGGCTGTGTGCGCCGGGTAGCTGAGAGCTCCAGAGGTCGCCGTTTAGCTCCGGGCTCCTGCCCTCGGTTACTGGAGCCCCAGGGCCCCGGGCTCAAGGCGGCCTTTCGGCGGTCCTGGCTCGGGCGTCCGTCCTGCCAGCGCAGACCAAGGCCGAGGCACGTGGGCAGCG
>NW_004955416.1:27823610-27826782 GCF_000276665.1 Chinchilla lanigera
GGGCCGGCCCCCGCCCCCTCGCGCCGCCCTCTCTTCCTCCCGTCCTGCAGCCAATTAGCCGCCCCCTCGGGCGGGAGGCGTGGGGCGCAGCATAAAGCTGCGCGGAGCTGTCACCCCGCGAGCCAGGAGCCGCGCGCCTCCCGAACCCAGCCGCCCGCCCGCCCGCAGACTCGGGCCTCGGCCGGGAGCAGCCATGGCCACCACCAACGGGGCGGTGGAGAACGGGCAGCCGGCCGAGAAGCCTGCCCTGCCGCGCCCCGTCCGCAACCTGGAGGTCAAGTTCACCAAGGTGAGGGGCGCCCCTCCCACCCGACGGCCGGTGCGGGGCCCGCAGGTAGCAGGCTGCGAGAGTCCTCTGCGCTCCCCAGCGCGGAGCGTCCCCGCCTGGGCCGGGCCGTCCCCAATTCTTGTCCTTCGAGAGGCGTCCCGGGTGGGAACCCACGCTCCGGGCAGGCTCGAAAGCTGCGGGGCTCGGCGCTCTGAGCCTCAAAGCCAAGCGGAGCCGGCGGTGCAGCCCGCGCGGCCCCGACGTGTCCCTGCCGGCCCGGCGGGATGGCGGCTGGAGGTGCGCGCTGCGGTGACTCGCGGTGCGGCGCTCGCTGCGCAGACCCTGGGGTGGTTTCCAGGGCTGAAGAAGTCGGGCGCGGGGAGGATCGGGGATGCCTGCGAGCACCACGAATGAGTTTCAGATCTCAGGCCACTTTGGGGAGCCGCAGTTGGGAAGCGGGTCCCCAGGGCCAATGAGACAAGCATCCGTCACCTTCTATGATTAGCTATACCCGGTTTACCAGCACAGCTGCGGGGAGAAGGACGGAACTCACCGTTGAAACCGGCTGGCATTTACAGCCCAAGAATGCGTTCCCCAAAGACTCCAGATCTGGACCTAGGAAGCCGCGGCAGTGGGGCCAGAGCCTCTGAGCAAGGTCAGGCCGCTAAGACCGCGGCTGGGCTGCGTGTCCTGTTTCCTGGAAAGCTGGAAGGCTGGTCGCGGTGAGACCACCTGCCTGCGGCAGAAGGGACGACTGCGATGCCTGGGAGCAGGGGCCCAGGAGGCATCCAGAGACAGGACGCAGCTCTGGGCAGCAGGAGATGGGACAGACACTCCAGAGGCACAGGCCCGCTGCAGCCTTGGCGTTACTCCGCCCAGCCTCCAGCCTCCAGCCTCGGCTGGCACCTCTTGGTTTTGCGTCTTATCCGTAGCTTCCAACTGCAGCTGACTCAAGGTTTAGAAAATTCCCTCGCGTCCATTTTACTTTCAGAAGTAGCAATTATCTGGCTCAAATAATTTTAATCAAGCAGAGAAAGTGGCAGACCCCTCTGTGTGGCCTTCAGAATTTGGTCTTTGGGCACTTAATCCCCGAAGTTGGCTGTGCCGACACTTAAATTACATGACATTTAAATTAACTGTTTTCAGAGGGCTCTGTAATCAGCAGAGGCATTTCACGGGTAAAGGCTGGAAACTGTTTTTAATGTAGTTTCCTTAATAGTATCAGCTTCCGATGGGAAAATTCCAACACAAATTCTGGGAACAGTGAGAACAGGGCCTCCATTTTTTCCTCCAGATGCTAACACTCTGATATTTAGTTGTTGCTGGTTTTGGTGGTGGTACTTTGTTTTGTTTTTAGAGTTTCATAAAACTGCGTGGAAGTCAGAAAGTAACGATACGGCTATCCTTTTATTTTCTCTCTTCTTGAGTCCTAGCAGAACCGACTGCCAAAAAATGAAAAGTTTACCTCCTTCTTGGCACTTTAACAATGCCTTAGGCCCCCTAAATTTGTAAATACAGCCCTAATGGAGATGGAGTTTAGAAGGTTCCGGAGCAGCGAGTTATAGTGGGGCTCTTGTCCCCATCTTTGCCGGCTGACTAGGACAGGTGTGTGACCGAAGCCGAGGAAATGCACATAGATGCAAGGAGCTGGGTGCTGGGCTCCTTAGCGGGCTCCAGGAGATGATGGCTCCAGCTGCCTGACACCAGGCCGTGCCTCCTACACCCATGGGGGACAACGCCACTCTTTGCCTCGGCCAAGCTTTGCAGTACTCTCCCTCCATAGCAGCTGTGCGGCTGGGCAGCCCGGGCGGCTGAGGCTGCGCTCCGCATGGTCAGGGAGCCTCTGGCTGGAGAGGGGCTGCCCCAAAAGAAGAGGAGGGAGGTGGAGATGCCAAAGTACAGAGTTGCAGCCCAGGGCAAGGAGTCTGCCAGGTGGAGTGCATGAGGGGGCAATGCTGTTTTTCAGAAGTGACTCACGGTGCTTCTCCCTCATGGAGGGTCAGGTTGATCCCGGGCCTTGGCCGTGTGATTTCCCTAAGTGATCACAGCTTCCAGAGCAGCGACTTTGTCAAAGTTGTCCCATTTGTCCTCAGGGCTCAACACTGACCATAGGGTCAGGTGATGTAATTCTGCTAAAGGAGCATCCCTCCGGGGTCCCCGAACAGATCTAAGAGGACACTGGCCCCTTCCATGTCAAGTTTCTCCCAGTACCAGAGATCCTTTCTAAAGTTTTCGGGTTCACTAAAACGTTAGTTTTTATCATCCCTTTTATGAAAAATAGAATTCCCCCAAATCTCCCATAAACACAGTCCTTTTGAGTTTCGCTGAGGGCCCGATATGCAATGGGAGTTGCTGGAAATGGTGTCAGCAGGCTGCACTTTGCAATTGTAGTCCTTACCTCTGTCCAGAGCAGCTCCCAGCTCAATCCTGACCCCTGGGTAGAATGTGAATTGCGTCTGCAGCTTAACGTAGCTTTATTTTATAGCTCTATAAGGTTCTTTTCATACTTATTCATAATTCAAAGGGAGTAATTTCTTTCTAGACCCTTTGTTCTGCTTTGGAGTTCCAAACAGTATAGCCAACACCGTGTGTAGGCCATGTTCATGAACCCTGTCCTTATTTGTGTTTCTGTTTTGTTTTGTTTTGGTGGAGAGAAAATCAACAGTAGAAACCACTTACAAGATTATTTACTAGTAGTTTAAAGAAAATAACTGCTAAATTAGAAACATTGTGTTGGAGAAATATGGTTACAGTCAAGCATTTTGAATACTTTCTAAGTTACTAGCTAGCAAGGACTATGGATCAATGTCATGAACAACAGAGTAATTTCTTTCCTTCTCTCTTTTTTTTTTTTTTTTTTTAGGCGGGTGCTTGGAGATGAAGTATAGCAGACATCCGATCATT
>NW_004955416.1:27826882-27861170 GCF_000276665.1 Chinchilla lanigera
TTACTAGTAGTTTAAAGAAAATAACTGCTAAATTAGAAACATTGTGTTGGAGAAATATGGTTACAGTCAAGCATTTTGAATACTTTCTAAGTTACAAGCTAGTAAGTACTATAGAACAATGTCATGAACATCTGAGTAATTTCTTTCTTTCTTTTTTTTTTTTTTTTTTTTTGGAGGCGTGTGCTTGGAGATGAAGTATAGCAGACATCCGATCATTGCAGTCTGTTTCCACCCCCCCATTTATATTCCGTTTTGCCACCTTCTCATTTTCCCTCCCCTTTGGAATTGATACCAGGAAGGACTTAGAATCAGCAATTTTCCCTGACAGTCTCTATTATCTAACCCACGAAATTTCATCTTCCTACAAATGGGCCTCTCTTCCTGGCTGCCCTTTCTTCTCCACACTAACTTAACTCCTCTTCTCCACTTATTAATTTCTTGCTGTTACTGAGTAAATACTTGCTGCATGGCAAAAGTGAACTCTTGGATTTGGTTTCAGCTGGAAGAATAAACCTGTAATTGTAGCCTGGCCTTTTCCTAGTATACTTCCCTGGGGGCCTGGCCTCACATGGAAGGTGCTGAGCTTCCAGAAGTCGGACAGGCCCGACGCACTGGAGCCACCTGCCCAGCCAGAGCCTGTCCCCCGTGCGTGGTCCCCGTGAGGGGCAGCCTCAGCTTCTGTCCCAGTGTTCCACGGAGCTGTCACAAGAGGATCCAACAGAAAGCTCATAACCAAGCTGCAGACTCAAGCGACGGTTCTCGTCTCTGGTCTGCCTGTCTTCCTCCAGGAGTGTTCTGGATGAATTGATTTCATAGTCATTGAACTTAACCCTGCAGTCACACAATTCGTCTTTCAAACAATTCAAAAAGAAGAAGTAAAGCTATGTGTGTGATATGTATCTAGATACAGAAGTGGAATTGGGAGAGGTAGCTCTGTCCTTAGAAATGATGACTGGTGTTTTCCTGGGTGGAATACTTTGTGCCACTCCTCCCATGGTATTCTCCCTCAGCATGAGGGGCTGAGATGTGAGGCCTCCAAAGAGGCAGCAGCAGCAGCATTCTGTCCTCTCCCTGGGCAGCCAGGACTTCCGTGCTGCCAGGACATGCTTCCTGTAGTATCTATCACTTCTGTTCCTCTTTCCTTCCCCAAATTCCTCTCCTTTAATGCCACCCTTTGTAGGCAATTGGAACTTAGGGCAGACTGAAAGGTAATAGTGCACACCTTTCAGCACATGAACTTTGTAAATTGTCTTGGGTTTGTTTAGGATGTCTGCTATTTTTAAACATTCTTATTCACAGCTGCAAGTCTGGAAAATGGAGGCTCCCAGGGAAGCGATTTTTGTGGGTTATTTCTTGGGTTCTCAGTGGTGATTTGCTTTATCATTTTATCACTCAGTATAATTTGAAAACTTTTCTACCCCAGATATTCAGCTTTGTATTCCAACACTGGCTTTTATTAAGTAGAAAATGATACAATGATCATATGTTGCTAATAATAGTAATTATCGTTATTTAGAAAAAAAGTTTTAAATGACTTTGGATTTATTATGACAACCTGGGTGCTCATTCTGATCTGCTCCCAGCCAGTCGCTTGGTCAGGTGACTCTGAGTGTGCCGTCTCCCTCCAGTCTCATCTGTAAAACATCCTGAGGGAGCAGGGAACGGTGGGGAAGCTGGCGGACAAGACGTTACCTAAGGTCCTTAGCATGTTGAAATGATATGATTTTGATTTAAACCTAATTTGTTACACTTCCTTTCCCGGTTAGATATTTATCAACAATGACTGGCATGAATCCAAGAGTGGAAAAAAGTTCGCCACATACAACCCTTCAACTCTGGAGAAAATATGTGAAGTGGAAGAAGGAGATAAGGTGGGTCCTCCCCCTCCCTGTCCGAGTAATTCAATTGTAGATAAATGAAGGATAAGGAAGCAGTGCGGCTTAGCTAGGAGTTAGATCGGGCCCACCCTCGGATAGGTCCTGGGTAACTGCTCCAGTCCGTCATTGCCATGTGCAGCTCAGACACAGAGCCTAGCATGGGATCAATTACAGATGGTCTTCTGCAAAGAGTCACCGCCTTTGATAGATGTTTCCCCATCTCAGAGGATGACCTCAGCTGTCTGCGTCACATAGCTAAAGGAAAGGTTTTTATCAATGATTTGAACCTGGAGGCATTAAAGGATCTTTCCAGAAAGCATTTCCGGCTGGTGTGTTTCACTAAATGCAGCTTTCTGGCAAGAGACATTTTAAAAGAAACACTTGAAGGAAAAAAGAACGTGCTTCCCAAGTGGTATGCGGGGCAGCAATAACATCCCATATCAGGAAGATTTCTATCAGCCACTTACGTGATCACAGAAAGCTATAGTCTGCACAGCCCTATGGACTCATGCAGGGTCTGTATCATTTAAAGAAGTTAAGGGACTTCTGCATATATCTTTGGTACATTTCAAAGCCATAAAGTGTATTTTGAATGGAAGGGCCACTGAAGAAAAGGTTAGAGGTTAAGTTCTTCTATAGAAAGAAACGTGAATAATTCGTCACTGTTTGAGTGCTGGACAGATTGATTTTCCTGAGACAGGGGTCTCTTTATGCTTCCGAGGCAGGCCTGGAACTTTTGGGCTCGAGCAATCCTCCAGCCTCCTGAGTAGCTGAGGCTGCCGAGGCTACAGGTGCTGGGCGGATATTCCTCATCTGTTCCGTCAATGATGTTGAAATGTGTGGGGTGCAATATGTGTGGGTAAAGTGTCCCCACCGCCATGACAGTTCTGTGATCTGTGTGAGGTACCCAGCGTCACACCTTTCATAGGTCCCCTCCACGTGGACCCTCATGCTCAGCTCTGCTGACCAAGGAAGTAGCAGAGGGGCGCACACAGGAAGCTGTGAGCTCCCGCTAGGGAGGGCATAATGCTGAGTGGGAGGGATTCCCACTGAATGGTCTCCAAGGTCCCCATACAGGTGTTAGAGAGGAAACCAAGACCTTGCTCTGGGCTCTGGTTTTTCACTTGTTTGGGTAGCTGCTCTAAGCACCTGGAGGTAGAAGCTATCCTGTCCCCCGGCGCCAGAGAAGTCCTGGCCTTCTCCCCAGAGCCCCGAACAAGGAATCCAGTGTTCGTGCATCTCCCTGGCCAAAGCTTCTGGGCCCCTCACCCAGCAAGCTTGGAGACAGTTTTGGTGGAGTCGCTGCCTGTCTCCGGCATCCACGGCCTGCCGCACCACCCTAGCTAGGGAGCGAGGCAGCCTTTGGGATGAGCAATGGCCTGACAGCAAACCGACCCGGCAGCTTATTTTTGTGAAAGTAGGGAGCAGTGACGCCCCCCCCTTACTAAATCTCACTTTAAGAAGAAAGCTCAGGGATGGGGTGCAGCTCCAGCAAAGTTCTCACCCCATCCCTAGGACTGCAAAAAATAAAAAACAAAAAAGGTTCTGTTGTGATTATTCTATCCTGGTCTGTAAAACAGTGCAGCAGTTCCGCCCCCACAGGGTACGTAAGGCTGAAGGCAGAACAAAGGCCTCCTGGCCGCCGCTGCCCTTCCCAGCCTGCAGATTTTTCCAATGTGCTCAGGTCTTCAGTCTGCAGAAGCCCGAATCTCCTACTCTCACCCCAGACCACCGTTCTTGTCTGGAATGCAACCAAGACAGACATTTCCCCTTTGTCTGTGGGGTCAGACAAACTAGCCAGCATGAGGGAAATCTCATTCCTTGAGTTACCAAGAAAAATATGCAAGATGAGTGACTTTACATTTTCAAGTGCTCTTATAATTAGGAGGTTGACTCTTGGCCATTATGGAAATCTTGAAAAAACTTAGACATAAAGAAAAAAATCACTCGAAAGCTCCCAGCCATTTGGTTATTTAAAAACTCACTGCTCCCTGCAGCTAATCTGCCTCCTGCGCCTTCCTCTGCTCTGCCTCAAGACAGAAGCACAATGCTGCTGTCCTCTGTAGCAAAACAGTCCCCAACTTAGTTGCATTCAAAGGTGTCACTCTCTCTCTCTCTCTGTCATTTTGGCCACTCAGCCCGACGTGGACAAGGCTGTGGAGGCCGCTCAAGCTGCCTTCCAGAGGGGCTCCCCGTGGCGCCGGCTGGATGCCCTGAGCCGTGGCCGGCTACTGCACCAGCTGGCCGACCTCATGGAGAGGGACCGTGCCATCCTGGCCGTGAGTACAGGCTCCTGGGGACAGGAAGGGGAAGAGAGGGCCTCCCCGGACTGTCCTCATGCAGTATGGGAGACAACCTGGAGAGTGCTGGCCTTGGGTCGCTGTGGGTCTGCTTGTCCTCTGAGGTGTGCAATGGGCATCCGTGTTGCCAGATTTCGTCCTTGTTTTCAAGTCAGACTTTTGCCCCCAGCCATTCAGTTCTTGACTGAGAGGCTGCCTGAGGAAATCGAGTTGCACCGGAAGTTGGCAGACTTGGGACAGTCACAGACAGTCCCGTTCAGGATGGGCCCTCTCCTGCTCCCAGCTGGGTTTTGGATACTTCATCTTTTTTATTCACATTTTCTTTTCAACTTAAATTTAACCTCATCCTAAGTGCGGTCATCCGCCTTTCACTGAGGTTTTCCTTTCCATGGTTTTAGTTACCCACAGTTAACCATGGCTCAAAGATGTTCATTGAAAAATTCCAGAAGCAATTCCTAAATTTTATTATAGTGAACTGTTATTGTTCTATCTTATTATTATTGCTGTTGTTGATCTCTGACTGTTCCTGATTTATAAGTTAAATCTTATCCCGAGTACATAAGTATAGGAAAGAACATAAAATGTATGACTTTGAGTATTATCTACAGCTCCTGGGGCTTATTTCTTCTGTGAACTGTCACTGATAATGACATCTAAATGTGTGAGAACAATCCACTTAGCACCTTCAGCAGGGTCCATGGCATCTAATAGTAAACTATAGCTAGATGAGAGCTATGGTCAATACTAGTGGTCGTCACAGTAAGGCTCTGTGAAGCCGGGGCTCCAACCCCCGCTACGTGGCTCACTGGGCAATAATTTCTAGGTCTCTTAATTCCTTAGCTGTGCAGTGGGGATGTCGATGCAGTCCAGCCCCTGACACTAGATTGCTCCCGTGAGACGGGCTGAGGAGGCCTGAGTAAGGAGAAAGCATGTTATTTGACACCAACTTCAGCCCGTCTTTTGGACCTGAGGCAGGTGACCAAAGGGCATCTTAGGTCTACTGAGGGCCTTGTGATCTCTTGCAACCAACTCATCCAGTCCTTGAACAGCTAGGACTTCTGTTTTTAAAACTTGTTCCAAAGCCTGAGAACAAGTTTGCAGGAGAGGAAATCTCCTTTTTGGCCTTTGATTTGGAAAACTGGTTTCTCGGATGTTGGGAACCAGAAGTGGAATGGCCGCCCGTTTAAAGGGCAGTGTTGGCCAGAACTCCGGCATTGCTTTTGTCCCACATTGTGTTTCTGGGGGGCAGAAGAAGTCCTGGTTGTGCTTCCCGGAGGATGCATCTGTGCAGAAAACACACTCCCATCCCTCCTTCCTCCCCGCCTTCTTTCCTCTGTTCTTGCCTTCCCTCCGCACTCCATTCCTCCCTCTCTGCTTCCCTCCCTCCCTTCCTTGGTTCAGGTGGGCATATTCACCCGAATCCCGATGAAGGCGTTTCCTTGCCAGGGTAGTGCTCCTCTCCACACAGAGCCACTGGTTTCTTCCCGCACCCGAAAGCCAGTCTCAACTCCCAAGCTGCCAAACTGGCTTTTTCAAAAACATTTCTGTTTTCCCCAGCATGAGCTCATCAGTCTGCAATGTCCGTGTGGCCTAATAGCCGGCTCAGAGGATGTGCCCTGGGCACCCCTCCCCACCCTGCCCTCAAGTGTCAGTGTCGTCCTGGGTGCAGCGGCTACAAGGCCACCTTCCCTTCAGCCTGCCCCACTGTCCCAGCCTGACTGTGTTTTGATAGCAGACACAGGGGCGTTGCGGGAACTCTGAACGCCACCCAGCAAATCACTTCTGCTATTGGGACCAGGTAGCCCACAAGAAATAAAAGCCAGTTCTTTGCCACAACGTGAAGGGGACGAGAGAATGACTGGCAAATGTGGTTTTACACTCTGACCGCATCCTAGGAAGGTGCCCCTCATGCTCCACCTCGATATGGTTTCCTGCCTTTGCAAGCAGCAAAGTGCTTTGCTCTGCCACACTCTTGCCTGCTGGGTGGACTGATGGAGCTCAGTTGTTCTGTCTGCATGCGCGTGTGGCGGGATCCGGTGGCCCCGACATTTTTTCCCTTGCAGAGCCACCCTGCCCCCAGGCTCTGGCTCGCTGGGTGCTCGTTTTGGGAGCTCCCTGCAGATTCTCTTTTTCAACCTGAGTGCCATTTCTGGGCTCCCTGGCTTTAAGCCTGGGCGTGTGGACAGCACGGGGGCAGGGTGCCCAGCACTTTTCTGTCCTTCCTCAGCATCTGAGAGTTGCCGTGGATTAATTTTTCCAAAGGCACATTTTTCTCTTAAATCTTAAAGGAAATAATCTTAGGAGCGGCTCTGCTTTACTGGTGGTTGAACCATGACAATGAGTCTAAGCTTAAGAGGCGACTGTTCCGATCACTAGCAAACGCTTGATTTCCCAGGTTCAGTCCTGTGTACGCTTTCACCTGTGAACTTTTTTTTTTTTTTTTTTACAGCATTTTCTGTCTAAAACTATTGTAACCTAGGTTTTGCTTGGATAGATTCCATAAAGACAGCCTCAAATAATTATGTTACTACTCCAATAAGAAACCTCAGCCAAGCTGATGATAAAAAAAAATCAGCTAATGCTTGTTGACTGCTCACGGTGTACCTGGCTTGCAGGCATCTGACCTGTAGTATTTATTTTCCCATCTCAGAAATGAGGAAACTGAGGCCTAGAGAGGATAAGTAGCTTGTCCATGTTCAACCAACCAAAAGTAGAAAGGCAGAACTAAAGGCAGATAATTGGCTTCATCCCCTGAATTTACCCACAGTGCCAAATCCAAGTCCTCTTCCTTCTCCTGCCCCAAAAAAGAGCCAACATAAACTCCTGGTCCATGGCAGACATTGTCTAGAATAGACAAGTCCTAGAGACCTTTTGGTATCATTTGTAATTGCTAGGCTTCTCCTGGGAAAATGAAAGTCCAGCTTGGAATGTCTATCAATAGAAGCTAAAAGCACAGTTTATTGGATGTCACCTTGTTTCCTGAACTGACTTTTCCCTGAATGGTAACTGCTGCAGGTGGGAATACAAGCCCAGGACCCAGGCCAGTCCTGTCATTCCTGGCAGCTCACAGCCCTGTCTCCTTGGGACCCCAGGTGAAGACTGCCAAGCCCCGATCTGTGCCTAAAAGGAAAAGTATAATCTTTATCAGCCATCGTGTTGACTCCCTTAACTCTCTCTTCTTTCCTTGGAGGGAGGTCTCATTGCTATTCTCATTTCACAGATTTGGAAACTGAGGTGGAGGGTAGGGCAGGGGATTCAGGAATGTACCCAGGCCACTGAGCTAGTGTTTATGAGACGTGGTTGCCTCCTGTGAAGAGGGGTCTTGGCTCAGCCCTTTAGCAGGGGTCAGACAGAGGAGGCCAAAGCATCGCAAGCCTTCCAAGATGCACATACCCTGGGGCAGCCCCCCAGAGAGTGGTCACTGTGAACGCAGACACTCTGAACTCAGGGCTGGCTCTCTTGGTGGGCGTGGCTGAATCACTGGGGTCTGTTAGCCTGAGTGTCTACACGTTATAGCAGGAACTGGGACGTGTGGCTCAGGATGGGACCTATGTGCATGCATCTGGGTCAGAGCCCTGTCTAAGAGGAGGGCCCTTCCTTCCTTTTTACATCACCATCCCACTCCATTGATGCTTCAGCAGGAATCCAGCCCTGGGCTATGAGGCAGGGTGGCCACTTCCTGCAGAGCCTGATGACTGGCGGTTACAGTGCTGGTGTCCACTGGAGCTGCTTGTCTGAGGGACAAAGGAGTTCTCTTTCACCCAGGCTGGAAATAGAAAAGAATCCCTGCCATTGAGCGCCTGCTGCTCACTTGGAGAACCGCCTCCCTCCACGGCCGGCCGGCCAGCGTGCTCCTCTCCCGACTCCGCATCCGGCTGCACAGCGCAGTAGGAAAGCGTCACATCTTTGTGCTGATGGCATGACCCTTCTGGGCTGTCACTCTTCCCACAGCCACCCTGACGAGCTCAGCAGAGAGAAAAGAACCAATGCCCTCCCTTTCTTTTGGTAAAAGAAGCTGCTTTCGCTCCAGCTCCCTGGAATGCACAAGCCCAGGTGTCCAGGTCACAAGCTGAGGCCCCTGTGCTCTGGACAGAAGACCCCAAAGCCCACGGGGATTCCTTCCCACCAAGGCTTCAAGTGAGCCTTGCAGCACAAGGCTGCAGCACAGCCCCCAGCTTCAGGGGTTTGGCAGTGAAAGCGATCCTCGCCAATCTGGTCCAGTTGGGTTTCAGCTCACTGTTGTGCGTTCTGAAGTGACACAGAGGACTGAGGTCTAGACAGCAGTATCTTAGGACGATGTTCCTCCCACCCTCTTTAACAACCTCACAGTTGAAAGAAAAGAAAGCCCCATCTGCAGTGGTTGCCATCTTGTCATTGCAGACCCTGGAGACGATGGATACTGGGAAGCCCTTCCTCCATGCCTTTTTCATTGACCTGGAGGGCTGCATTAAGACCTTCAGATATTTTGCGGGCTGGGCGGACAAAATCCAGGGCAGGACCATCCCCACAGGTGAGCCAAGGCAGGACACACTCTTGCCTCCCTTGGGGTCTCTTTGGGGCTCAGTCACCTCCCTTTGCTGGACCTTCTCCTCGAATGCATCCTTAGTGGTCCCTCCCTCCCACAGTGGAACTGTGAGTCTTCTTCTAAGGAACTCATTCACCTTGTGGGGGGTATACTGAGACTCAAGCCCAGAACCTCACCCATGCTAGGCAAGCACTCTTCCACTGAGCTACGCCTTTAATCCTTTTAACTCACTGTGAACTTGAATTGAAATCACTCCTTTGTGTAATAGACTGGACATAGTGCTGGCACCCGTGTGGGTTTCTGGGTTTTTTTTCTCTTGCCTTTCTATCCTTGAAATTCTTCACCCTCTTTAAATGAGTGTGTCCACCCCTGCCCTGTCCCCTCTCTTTCAGATGATAATGTTGTGTGCTTCACCAGGCACGAACCCATCGGGGTATGTGGAGCCATCACCCCTGTAAGTACAGCAGTTGCACCCCACTGCCCTGCGCTCTTTGGAACAAGTTTCTGGTTGAGGAAACAGAAAATTGTTGGTGGAGGAAGTGTTTGGAAGCATGGAGCTCAGGGCTTTCAGGCTCCTAAGATGGTTCATGCCCAGTGCTGCTCTACGGCACTGACTGGCTCTAGCGAGGCACCCGCACACACGGTGGATTCCAGCTGGAGAGATCAGGAATGGACAAGACCCACAGGGAGCCAGTCTCTTGGCTGGACCCTGAAGGATAGGAAAGACTTGTTTGTCAGGAAGAAAGGTTTCCCAAGCAGTAGGAATTCAAAGGTGTGGGGATGGCTGGCCCACTTGGAAGGGAACAGCAGGGATGCTGTCTGATCACTGTCCACTCTCATGTTACCTCTTAAGCCCCAAATCTAGATGAGAAGCACATGCCCTCCACGGAGGCGTCCCTGGGCACCTGGGACAGGGGAGGGGTGTGTCCAGGCCCTCAAGGCTCTTCCTTGTGCTCTGTCCCAGTGGAACTTTCCCCTGCTGATGCTGGTGTGGAAGCTGGCACCCGCCCTGTGCTGTGGGAACACCGTGGTTCTGAAGCCGGCGGAGCAGACTCCCCTCACTGCGCTTTATCTCGGCTCACTGATCAAAGAGGTGAGACTTCCAAAAAGGAAATATGTGCTCTTGATAACATTCCCACTCTGGGAACCGGGTCAGCATCACAAGACGTGACAGTGGCAGCCGGCTCCTGTGGAGTGGGAAGGGAATGACGCCTGTGTTTTGCTTGGCGGCTGTGCTTGTCTTCCTCCTGCTTGTGGTCACTGAGCTGGAAGAAATGCCATTCCTCCCAGTGGTCCTAATGAGAACGCGTCACTCTTATTATGGGCTCAAACCTATGGTTTAGGACTCAATGTTTTGTCTAGAGGATCTGCAGGGGGGTGACCCAAGAGGGAGCCAAATGTCCAGAAGGTTCTTGGGCTCTGCACTGGTGAGGTATGAAATGCTCCTTTTTTCCTCTGGTAACCTTGGCAGTGCCAGCCTCTGATCAGTGCCCGTGGGCAATTCCTTCCCCTGCCCCAAGTAGCCACAACTCAGGGAAACAGCTGCCCAAAGGGACACCTCCTCCCAGACACACCTGGTGACATAGTTTCTTCGTTTGATCACTGGCTTGTATATAGCAAAGATTTAGAAAAAAGAAACAGTAGGAAAAGAAGGACAGGAGAAAAGAACTGTTCATTTCACTCGTCATCTGGGTTAACACCCGGATCAAGGCCGGACAGCCAACAATCATCCAGTTTTCACTTCTCTTTGACCAGTGATATAGAACATGGTCCTTGAGGTGTTGAGGCTTGAGGGTTCTGACATCATAACTGTTAAAAATTAGTGCCTAGGATGCTAAAATCTTGGCTTTTAAAAATAACATGTTTTCAGTAAGAGGCAGGGCACCTTAGGAAGACATCTTCCACCTCACTTGGTTTGTGGCATCCTTGGTGAAGGAGGAGGCCTTGTGTGTACACACATGGGTGTGAGTGTGAAAGAACCAGGTGTGTTCATCCTCGGTGTGAACCAAGATTAGCAAGTAAAGGACACGGGATGGTTTCTTACCCCATTTGGAACATAAATGGGGCAGATTGAAAAATGAGTGCTATAGCTCCAGAAGGGTGTTTTGCAGCTGCCTTGGAGCCTGAGAAGTGTGACCCAGGTACTTCTCCTTCCCTCAGTATGCACACTCATGCACTGTCTCACATACACATGCTCATACACATGCACACACCAATCGTGTAGTCACACGCTCATATATGTTACTCATGCATGCATACATACATATGCACACACAGGCTTTCACACACATATGCATACATGCACACACACACCCCTATGTGCTCACACACACGGACTCACACAGCACATGCGCACTGAAAGGTGCCTTGCTACACGAGGACCACTGCCACCTTGTGGCCTCACTGCACATTTGCTCAGAGCCCTGCAAGGTGGGAAGCCCTCCCTGAAAGGGGGAGGGTTGCCACAGACCCAGCTTGCACCCTGGGCGGTGGCAGGGCCAAGGACCCTAGGTCAGCTCCTGGGTGTCTGCAGCCCAGGGTGCCTGAGTCCCGGGGTTTCCCTGCAGGGCCTCTGTGCTCCCAGCCTCTCTTAGCGCATGCACCTCTCTGTGCCAGGGCTGCACCTTCTCTTCCTCTGATGCCATCTCCACTCTCCCCAGGTTGGCTTCCCTCCAGGCGTGGTGAACATCGTACCAGGCTTTGGGCCCACAGTGGGAGCAGCAATTTCTTCTCACCCTCAGATCAACAAGATAGCCTTCACTGGGTCCACAGAGGTAACTCCCCAGGCCAGGGGCAAAAGCGGGCACCTATTCCAGACCCCAAATGTCTCCTTTGAGAAGCTCAAATGTGACTTGTTTTTCTTCAAGTGTGGCCATGTTTTAATATGTAAGATCGGTTAAAAGTCATTGATCCGGTTTCCAAACCGGAGTAAGTAAATATATAATATATATTGATCCGGTTTCCAAACCGGAGTAAGTAAATATAAGTAAATATATAATAGAACTCAGAAGCCTTAGAAGAAGACTGAGATGTAAGATAAAAACGTAAAGCATCCATATGACAAACGTCATAATTAAGGCTAAGAGATAATTGATAAGCTGGGAGAAAACAAAGGGTCAGGTGTGCTGCCCTGCCTATGTGAAGCACTCCTACAAAGCAATGAAAAAAGATAAATGTGGTGAAGAGAAGCAGGCAACTCAGAATATGAATGTGTGATGCTCAGTAAACTTAGTTGCTGGTAATCAGAGAAACAGTAATCACCAGCAATCGGAGAAATGCACATTCAAATAAAAATCCGACTCCCCTTTTATTTCTTAATTTGGTAAAAACTGAAATGGTGTTATTAAAGATATAGGCTCTCACGGACACTGTCCCTAAGGTGGAAGGTGAGGTTTAGTGGTATCGATCAAAAGTTTCAAGGTGAAAAACTTTTGATTCAGAAATCACCTTTCAAAGCAGCTACTGTATTTGGAGAAATATTACCACAAACATTCGGGACATAGTTTCAATCTGTCATACCTAACCTGTGAAATGT
Organism: Chinchilla lanigera; assembly: GCF_000276665.1. Classification (NCBI taxonomy): domain Eukaryota; kingdom Metazoa; phylum Chordata; class Mammalia; order Rodentia; family Chinchillidae; genus Chinchilla; species Chinchilla lanigera. The sequence continues at coordinate 27,839,120 of NW_004955416.1, forward strand.
TTTACAGTCATTCTGTAGACAGTGAATGATTCCTATGATCTGTTGTGGGGTACAAAAAAGCAAACCATAGGAAATTATGTACAATATGATCCCAGTAGTAAACATGGTTTGTATATGTGCGTGCATGCCTCCATGTGTGTGTGTGCAAAGTGCACATGCGTGCGTGCATGCATGCATGCATACATATAGAAATTCTCTGGAAGGATTCCTAAGAAATTACTATGGCTCCTTATTATGTGTGTCCTGAGTATTGGGGTCACAGGAAACAGATTCCCCTTTGCATTTACACACATCTACCTATGGAATTATTTTTAATGAGAAAGTTCTGTACTTAAAATAAATGAATTTTCCCATGCAGTAAGTGTCTCCATATCCCTCCTCCTTGGTCTGCCCAGGAGCCCACAGCCCCTTCCCACAGCCCTGACAAAGGATGCTGCCTCTTTGGCAGCCAGGGTTGTCACCCTTACAGGTTGTGATCAGATTGGGCCCTAATTTAAACTCACCATGTCATAGGTACAGCATTAAAATCAGTGCCGCTCAGTATACTGAGTGGAGTAGGTGCTCTACCTCTGGCTTTGGGGACAGGACCCTGACTCCTGACCCCCCAGTAGCCCCTCAATCTTTCTCTGTCATCTGATCCAGTAGCAAAGTTTGCCCTACCCCTGCTAAGCTTCTCTGCAGATATTCTGAGCTCTCTCTAGGTGACCATGGGTCCAGCTGGGTGGCGCGCCCCTCACTTAGCAACCAAGGTCAAGAAAGTGGCCTCTGTGACCCCTGGGGACTGCTCAGTCATATGCATCTCCATAATGGGGTGCTTATGGGGTACTTTCCTGCCTGGGTCACCCTGCTGTCTCTAGCTATAAGAACGCAGCTCGACACTCCCCATACATCATGAGCCCAGTCAGGCTGGTTTTGCTCTCAAGCTCTCCCTGGGAACACACATTGCCACTGTGGACCCATTCCAGACCTCACTGAGGCCACCAGACTTGAGTTTACAGAATTATTTTTCTTTTTGATGGTGCTGAGGATGGAACCTAGGACCTTGTACATGGTAGGCAAGTGCTTTCTTCCACTGAGCTGCCGCCCAGCCCACGCTCCCTTGTGTGCGTGGCCTCAGATTTCTTTTTATTTTTTATTTTGAGACAGGGTCTGTCCAGGCTAGGTTTGAACTTGTGATCCTACTGCCTCAGCCTCTGAGAGTGCTGAGAGTACAGGCACCTGGCTTCACTTGTCGCCCAAGATAAGGGAGCAGAGTGCACGGGGCCAGCCCTGCTCTCCAGCGGTGTACGAAGACAGGAGAAGCCCCCAAGGTACCCGCTCATAGGAGGCTGAGTGCTGCTATTTTCTCTGTTATCTGTAGTGTACCCCACGCAGTCTTCCAGCCTGTTACCTTCTCTTCCTAAGAGTCACTGCCCTTGCTGCTTCCGACTCTGGAAGACTCCCTTGGACTACCCCAGAGCCACACGGAGCTCCCTTCCCCACTGAGCTGCCCAGATCTTAGCTGTTACTAGCAAGGCCTGGAGAGCCGCCCCTCAGTGCCTGGAGCTCTTTTCCCTGCACTGCGAGTAGGGCTCACTGGGACTGAGCACCAGCAGGCGGGCAGACTGCTATGCCATGGGGAAATTCTGGGCCCCAGGGGCGCTCACTCACGCCTAGAAGTGGGTCAGCTAAGATGTGGACTTCAGGAGTCACGGTCTTGTTTGCAAGCAGGTGCTGCCAAGACCACGGAGTGAATCTAGCTAGTGTCAAGGCCTGGGGCACCCTGCAGAGGAAGGTGGCCCCACTCACACAGTGCTGCCTCGTCCAGAACGTTCCCTGGTGTATGCATTTGGGCCAGGTTTGGCCACGTTCACGTTCGTTGGGCCTGTTTCTCCTCCTGAAGGTTGGAAAGCTGGTTAAAGAAGCCGCGTCTCGGAGCAATCTGAAGAGGGTGACGCTGGAGCTGGGGGGCAAGAACCCCTGTATCGTGTGCGCCGATGCCGACCGTGAGTCTCTGCCCAGCCCCCATAGATCTCTGCCCACTTTCTGGACCCAGTTCAGACCCATTTGGGAGAGACAGACATACGTGCACAGACACACAGTGGGGCTGTTTTCCGTGTTGGGTCAGCCTGCCCGCCACTCCAGGGCCATGCTGGGCAGGGGGAGAACAGAGCACCGGCTTTGTGGCTGATAGAAAACTGCACCTGAAAGGGGCGTGGCCTAGGTGGCAGCTGGCGGGACTTCGTGTTTCTGCCCCTGCCCAGCTGGAGCTGGGGCCACAGGGAGCAGTGAGGTTCCGTTTCTCCTCCAGCGTCCCCTCTTGGGTGTGGGGCAAGAGGACAAGGAGAAGCGGGTGGGAAGGTGTTCCCCATTCCTGGGCATTTGGTGTCGTACATTTCCAGCTATTACAGGGCCTTCAGGTTCTCTGGAAAAGAGTGAGAGTGGAGACTGAAAAAGAGTTGTTTCTTCTTTCGTTGTCTTTTTCTTTGTCTTTCTTTGATAATGGTGTTGACCCTTAAAAAAAGAAAAAAGAAACCAGTGGTCTGTGTGCCGTCTCCCCCTGTACCACCTCTTGCCTGGGAAAGCCACCTGCGCAGTAGCTTGGGAGCAGCTCGTGTCTCACTAAAACTTCATGACACAATATACAGTATATGCTATTCTTGGCTGCCGTGTCCAGAGCAGGCAGAAAGGACCACGCTGGGCGTTTGTTCACCTGTGGCAAGGTCAGCTGTCACAAGGTGTGACTTCCCAAGTAGCCTGAAGTGCCTTTGCCTTAAAGAAAAGCCTCCTCCACCTGTCCAGGGTGCCAGAAATACCTGTCACAGAGAACAAAGCCTTCCAGTGCACACTCAGATAAGACTAGAATCCCAAATATCCCAGAAAAAACAATGAGCCTGGCAAGATTTCTCACTTAGGTGTAAATGACTGATATTACTTCCTTTCCCTGAAGCTGGTTTTCAGCAGGGGAACAGACCGGGAGAGGAAACAAGCTCCAGGGAAGGGCGGGAACACAGGCTGCCCTCTTCCTGCCTGGCGCTTCTCTCTGTTGAAAGTGTCACTAGTGTTGCTGATGGTTTCGGGGCCGTGTGAGGCTGCTCTGGGTGTTGTTCTGCTGTGACCCGTATTCGGAGCCTCGGGCTCCCACCCTAAAGACTCCAGTTGTGCATTGAGGACCCCACCTGTACCTCAGCTCACCCTCTTGTGCTCCCAAAGAGGAAAACCACAGCTAAAGCCCAGGGTGCGCCCCATTTGGGGGCCGGCTTTACAGGATTCATGAAAACACATTGTGGAACTATCTCCTCTACTGTCTGCCTTTTCCTCTTCTTCCTCCTCCTCGTCCTCGTCCAGGCAGTGCCAATCCACACAATTAAACCCTGACATAGTACCATGGGTAGCATGCCACCTTTCTCCTGCCACCTTATCCACCACCCTGACTCCAGCAGGGTGCAAGAAATGAATGTGCTGTCTTTGAGGAGGACCAGGGATCTTGTGACAGTGATGTCCTGCTGCCACTACAGTTTTCACACACAGCCCTACCAAGGAGCAGCGCCCTCCTCAAAGCCAGGGCAGAGTCCCTCGGAGCTGCCTGCTGAGCTCGGATGGGTCACCTGCCTGTGCTCAGAGCCATGGCTCCCGCTGTTCTTGAGCAAGTGACAGTGTAGGGTGCGCTGAGAAGCCAGCCAGGCATGGAGCACTAGAAGCCCTGCCAGCTGTGCAAAGGACATCCCACTGCCATCTCTCCCACCCAGCGTCTCCCCAAAGATTGGGCTAAACAGCCCACTAGGTTCCAGTAGCTGATTTTAATTAGGCATTAGCTCTGAATTCAGTCAGCCTGCAGGCAGATACAATGCCTTTTTACCCTTCTGAGTCATAGTTGGTGTTAGTTTACTTCCTAAGATCCTCCTTCACGCAAGGTGGAAAAGTTTGATTTCCTTAAAAATTCTCACCAGTTGCCTACATCAGTACATAGCAAAGTAGTACTTTTCCCCCTGCCAGAGAACATTAGTTTGTCCTGCAAAAAAAGAGGAGAAGAGGGTCCCATTGGTAAATGAAATGGGGAGTGGTACCCACATCTGGGCTCATTAGCATATTAAAGGTACGGAGAAATCCTGCAGTCAGAAGACTTACTTAACCCCAAAGTTGGTGAACCTGAAGTCCTTTTTCCCGTACTCTCTCCTTGGGAAATGCTGAGAACAAAATTAATTTCTGAAATGCAGCCATCCTGGGGCCTGTTTTCTTATGTGGGCAATTAGAATTGCAGCTGTCGCCAAGCCTGCTCTAACAACTTAATTGCTTCCTCTTGCCTCGCCCGCACCCCTGCCCCTCCAGTGGACTTGGCAGTCGAGTGTGCCCATCGGGGAGTGTTCTTCAACCAAGGCCAGTGCTGCACAGCTGCCTCCAGAGTGTTTGTGGAGGAGCAAATCTACGCCGAGTTCGTCAGGCGCAGCGTGGAGTACGCCAAGCAGCGTCCCGTGGGAGACCCCTTCGACGTCAAGACTGAACAGGGGCCCCAGGTAACCTACCCATCCGGGTGTCGGTGTCAGTAATGCCACAAGGGTCGCTCTCCAAGGAAGGACTTCAGGCTTTTGTTTAGAAGCTGATCAGATTTCAGCAGGGTTATAAAAAGAGGCTGTACACACAGAGGCACAGGCCCTTGGGTGAAGGAGCTGTCCCCAGGGCGTGAGGCCATCTCAGAATACTGCCTTCCATCCTTGGACAGCTTCGGACAGCAGTCTGGCTTAGAGGGCCCCGAGCCCACATGCGTTATGGCACAAGATGATCCTCAAAACCAAAAGAATCCCGCAAGGAGAGCTGTGGGGATGGATGGGTTTTGAGCAATCTCATGTGTCTCTGGAGACTGGCTTGGGCAGCCAAGGACGGCTGAAAATGACCATAGCCATGAGGTTTAATAACCTCTTTAAAAGGGCACATCCTGTATCACTTTCTTGCTAATTATGAAGTGAGCAGATGGATAAATATTTAAAAGAGAACAAGCCCAACCATCCCATGCATTAAGAAAATGGAGCTCGGCAGCAATCCACTACTTTTAGCCAAAGTCCTGCTGTAGCCCTGAAGTTTCAAAACACATGTCCATGACTTACCCCCGGCATCTACTTGGGAAGCTCCCTGGTTACCTACTGCTTTGGCACCACGTGTTTGCACAGGAAGCTGTGGATCTGAGCTCGGATATAGCTCTGTGGCTTTGTAGAAGTCATATGCTCCGTCCACCTGTTTCCTCACCTGGAAAATGGGAGCAATGGGAGAATATTACGACACTTGCATTACTTAGGAAGTACTCAATACAGGAAAGTTTTTTGTTATTTTTCAAGGGAGGGAACATGAAATGACAGCCGTCTGACCTAGGTAGCATGAATGTCTGTGGGACTTAAGACCGTGTTCAAGAGTTTTGCTTAGTCATCTCTGGGGGCACTCTGGCTGGGGAAGAGGAGATGCGGGGTGCTCTTTTGGACTCAGTTTCCCCTCCCCAGCTCCAGCTCAATGCTTTGCAACTCTGATGCTCTGTGATCATGGGAGAGGAGAAGCTTCATTTGTGGTCCCAAACTTGGCAGCCAGTGACATAGAGTAATCAATGGTCTTGGTTGGATTTCAGGTCTGAATGTAAACATGACCACAAGTCATTATTGAATCCACCATGATTTCTACAGCTAATCCAGAATCAGTGGGACATATGGGATCTGATCCCCCTCCTAAGGACCCCTTCCTACCCTGTCATTATTTGTACGTCTTTCCAAGGTTCCAGTCTTGACTTGTAATACCAGATACATGAGGCTGTCCCCAGAGCAGCTGCATGGAGAATGGGTGTTGATTTCATTCGTACTTTCATGCCTCGGTTCAAAGTCCTTTTGAAAGCTCACTTAAGCTGACTAACCTCAGCATATTATTTTAGGATGCTGTTGGTCTTTTTTTTTTTTTCCCTCCCAGAGTGCTTTTTTCATCTATGGTAATAAGATTTTACTCTGAGAGAACTTACAGCTGTCTAAATAGTCTGTCTGTCTCATGCCTGTAAACGAGTGGGCTGACCTAGATCCGTGTCCACTGCTGGGGAGCTGCTTGCTGGAAGGCTCCAAATTCATTCAGGTTTATTCGGCAGCTGAGCCACCAGGCACAAACACATGACACAGGCCACCTGGCCAGGACAGGATCTGGAGGCATCTTCCCTGGTAGAGAGAGCCGAGCACAGTGATGCGCTGGCCATTTGGGGCCCACATTTTTGTGTTTCTGGTTCTGGGCCCTTTCCTGTCATCTCACTTCCTGGCAGGTCCTTCTTCCTGTCTGTGAGGCACCAGCTGATAGTTCCAGGGATGATTGTTAGATTTGAACAATGTGTTCTTAAGGACTCACCAGGGAGAGGAGCTCGGATGTGCAGGATTTCCATGCACAGATGAGGTCTTCCAGGCAGAACAGGGTCAGCAGCCAGTCACGACCTGTGGATGGGGGAAGGCCCTGGAGGGAACCCTGTTGCCCCCAGGGAGGAAGGAGGAGGCTCTGCAGGCTCTGGAACTTTTAATCCAGGATTCAGTTCAGGCAGAGAAAAGTTGAGAGGACCCTGAGCTATTACTGGATACATTTGCAGTTGTCATTCTCAAGCGGAGTACATTCACAGGGATCTATGTCCTACTCCTGTGAAAGGACCGCTCCTACCCTTCCTACCCTCCCCATAGAGAGTTGGTCCTTGCCCTTCCCTACCATGGGTACCCCATGGTCTCAGTTTCCGATGCATCCCTCTAGAATTTCTTTATGCATATACAAGCAAATATGTTATATATTCTGATTTCTCCCCTATTTTTATGCAAAAAATACCATAACAGCGCTACCGTTTTGCACTTTGCTTTCCTTAACAAGAACTCAAAGAGCTTTCTATACTTGTCTGTGGATACCTGTTTCGTTCTTTTTCACATGCATGTACAATTCTGCTGTGAGAAGTCACCAGGGTTTAAAGGACATCTTCTGAAGAACATGTGTGCATATGCAATCACACATGATGCCCCAGAGTAGGTGATTTCTCATACACACACACCCAAAGAACTCCATGAGAAGGACTCAGAGTGGGGCCTAAGTGGGAACGCACCTGTAGTTTCTGTAGGCACTGCCAACTTCCAGTCCATGGAGCAGTGGTCCCCACCTTTTCGACACCAGGGAGTTTCATGGAGGACCATTTTCTACCGGCTCTGGAACTTTTAATCCAGGATTCAGTTCATGCAGAGAAATGTTCATGCAGGGGAGGAGTGATTTTGTGAGGATTCAAGGAGTACACAGCCTGGATCCTTCACCAGCGGAGTTCACAGCGAGGTTCCAGCTCCTATGAGAATCTAATGTCGCTGCTCATCTCACAGGAGGTGGAGCTCAGGCAATGATTCAAGTCATGAGAGCAGCTGTAGACACAGATAAGGCTTGGCTCTCCCATCTACGGCCCAGTTTCTAATAGGCCGTAGCATGGTACTGGACAATGGCCATTGGACGGGGATGCCTGTTATAGAGGATGAATCAACTGATACCATGTTCCTAAAAGCATTGTACAGGTCGTCTGTTTCTTCAGCATTAGTAACAGAATATGAATTCTTGTTCATCTGAGAATTTAAAATAGTATCATTTAATTGTAATACACATTCTGCCTTCCAAGGTATGCAAGACAGCATACATTATCTTATGTTTAAAAGACATTTGTGTTTCTTTTCCAGTCAAATGGATATTTACTTTGCATAATTTCCTATTATATATTTGGTCACTTTTCTTTTCACTTCTAAGATGCTTTCCATACATACTACACAGATTAGTTTTCTATGGTATGATTTATTAATATTTTTTCAGTTTTTTGTTTTGCCATATGACTTTGCTCATGATGATTCTGCCTGCATGCCTACCTCCTTCCTTCTTTCCTTCCTTCTTCTTGGGACTGAACCCATGGGAGCAAGCATTCTACCACTGAACTATATCACGAGATCTTTTTAAAAAAACATACTGAAATTTATTAGTCTTTTCTTTATTGGCTTATGTTCTTTGAGTCATAGAGAAGACAAGTTTGCAAGAGCAGTCTCCCACATGAAGGAATTTTATGGTTTCATTTGTAATGGTTACATCTTTGATCTATTGAGACTTGTCCTGGCATATGGTGTGAGGTATGGATTGGTTAAAATTGGATCCATATATCACAGGTTGGTTATCAAGTGACTTGCATGGTTTGTACCCCTCCCCTTCCAAGAAAGCCAGCATCCTCCTCAGGGCCAGACAGAGACACTCATCCAAATGCACCAACTGGATTTGCTCACTATTTTTTTTTTTAACATGGTTGAAATGAAACCAGCCCTCCTATGTAAAATTCTCAGCGACAGCAAATCTTATTAAAGCTCTGGCTCTCCCAGCCCAAGAGGAAGAGCACTGTCCACAGGGCCATGATAAAGGCTCCCACAGATTTTAGGAGGAAGGCTGGGGGGGCATGCAGAAAGAGAACTGTCCCCATTGAGCAGTCTCCCAAAGTGGCGCCCTTTTCACAGCTCACCCCTAGCTAGGTATTAGGCTGTCACAGTCCAGCCAGGGAGACTCTGAGGCAAGGTAGCAAAGGTGGAGCCTTTCTGATGAGCTGATCTGCCACTGACCAAGGCACAGTCCCTCACCCACTGCAAGTTCACTGCACTGTTTTGAAGGGGGCTGGGAAAGGTGATCACTTTTCCTGCTCACTTCCCTTCAGCACTATGAAAGGAGAATTCCAGCTATTGTTCTTCCAATCCATGGAACTAGAGTGCAGGGTGCCAGTAAAATACATGACCCTGAGTTGGATTTGAATTTCAGATGGAGAGTGATAGCATTTGTAGCGTAAAGCATACCTCAAACAGTATTTGGGATGTACTCATGCTCAAAATCATGCATTTTTCTGAGATTCAAGTTTAGGTAGAAATCCTGTGTTTTATTTGCTAAGTCAAACAACCCTAGCAGGATGCAAAGAAGTGAGGGAGCAAAGGATGTGACCACTTCTTGGTGCACCTTGGACTGGCTTCTCAGCATGGAAAAGGGAACAAAAACAGGATGAACCCCCGTCCCGGAGAGAGTGAGAATATCTTATCTTCCCATGCTTCTCCTGCTCAGAGGTGCCCAGATCCATGCATCTGAGGAATATCTGCCCACAAGACACACTCATTCCATGATCTAGCACTAGGCAGGAATGCACAAGGCAGGGTGACATGGTGCTAAAGTCTGCTGAGAATGTGAACTGGCAGCTTCTGGCACAGGAAGTTGACAATCATTCCTTCATTGTTTTACAGATCGATCAAAAACAGTTTGACAAAATCCTCGAGCTGATTGAGAGTGGGAAGAAGGAAGGGGCCAAGCTGGAATGTGGAGGCTCAGCCATGGAAGACAGGGGACTTTTCATCAAACCCACTGTCTTCTCAGAGGTTACTGATAACATGCGGATTGCCAAGGAGGAGGTAGGTGTGGCTGTAGCCAAAGCTACAGCCCAGGGACCCTCCAAACTGCTCTCCTGCAGGGATCAGGGAACCCAGAAGTCTTTGTGGGGTGGGCTTTCCTTTTCTGTGTAGCGTCTCCCCTATCCTTTGGGGTCCTTAGGAGCACCATCTTGCCACGAGCCTCTAGCCAACCCCAAGGGTTGCATAGAGTTCATTCAAGGCCCGGTTTCCATTCATTTCTCCTGGTCTCCAGGGGCAAGATTCCCTCCTCAGAGTTCATCACACAGCAGGGCGTGGAGAGCTGTTGCTCCCTGTGGGGTACATCAGGAATCAAGCTCTGGGTTCATAAGGCTGCCCTCAGTCCCCCCAGAGTGACCTTAAAAGAGAAATACTCCAGGATTGTGTCCCAGCTAGAATTCTCATCGTGTTTTCCATCATGGGTATCCTGGAGAATGAGAGAAATTAAGGAGACCTCCTCACAGTATAAATTTACCTTTGTCTTTCAATTCTACGCTGAAGCAGATAGAAGCTGGCTCCTGCAGGGGGTTTGTAAGACAAGAGCCCAGTGCTGGGTGGTTAGGTCCTGGGAGGCGCCAATGAGGATGCTCTACAAAGTTTCCATAGTAACTCTCAGGCGTGGGAAGGAGACAATATTCATGCAGTCTTCCATATAGCAAAGGAAAGGTGGGGAAGAGCATCCTCATGGGTGCAAAACACAGGGGGTCAGAGCACATGGTTCTACAGCCCTACTTGTGAGCATCCTCAGAGATAACATTCCAAAAAGTCATCCAGAAGTTTTACCTTCTCTGTATCCTGAGATGGGTCACCCTGAGGTCTCAGGTTGGAGTTCTCAGAAACACTGATGACAATAAGAGATGGGAAACACAGTGTATGTTTTAGTTGTTATTTTTCTAAATTTTTGTTCCACTTTTCTCCTTCCCTTCAAATTTCAACCATCATATAGCTGAAAAAAATCTTTGGTGAAATTTCTTTCCCAATTATTGTTGCCATGCACATGTGGCCTCTGGCTATACATAGAAGATATAAAACCAAAGAAACACCTGCTCGGAGCCTGCGTTTCCACCCGGTATACTTCTCACTGCCGTTCTTGCAATTAATCATAGATTTTTGGACCAGTGCAGCCAATACTGAAGTTCAAAAACATCGAAGAAGTGATAAAAAGAGCAAATAACACAGAGTACGGACTCACAGCAGCCGTGTTCACAAAAAACCTTGACAAAGCCCTGAAGCTGGCTTCCGCGCTGGAGTCAGGGACAGTCTGGTGAGTAGAGTGTTATTTCAGCTCTGACTATTTCAGCTTAATAATCTTCTATTAACACAGTTTTTAATTGAATATTATATGCCACCCACTATTCAAGCGCTTTGCTAGATCCTCATGACGACCTTCTGAAACGGGTGCCCTTATGGTATTAAGCATCCCACTTCACAAGGGTAGAAATCATGACACAGAGAGGCTGAGTAACTTGCCTAGAACCGTACAAGTAGTATTCTTACCCCCCAATATCCACGGGATTGATTCCAGGACCCCTGCAGATCCCATGGTTCCTCAAGCCCCTTATGCAAAATGGCATAGTACATGCATATAACTTTACTTTAACTATCTGTAGATGACTAATAATACTTAACACATTATGGAAGCTATGTAAATAGTTGCTACACCCTATTGTTTGGGGAATGATGACAAGGAGGAAAAATTCTGTACATGTTCAGTGCAGATGCAATCATTTCTCCAAATGTGTTCTATCAAGGTTGGTTGAACCTGAGGACCCAGAGCCTTGGTTTTAGAGGGCTGACTGTATACGGCAGAGCAGGCTCCAGGGCATGAGCTTTTGACCAGCTGGGCTGCAAGACTCTTCTGGCTTTGTTTCTGGTTCTGATTCTAAAATCAGAGTACGCTCCTCTGCAAAGTATGGACACGAGTCCCCACCTCACCAGGCATTGTGCAGATTGCAGGTTGTCGTAGTCATTTAAAGATGAACAATTTGAGGCTCAGAGAAGTTGAGTAATAAGTGTAGGGGGATGTGGTGGAGGAAGCGGAAGAACTCTGAGGTCAGTGACCTCTGAGGTCACTTCAAGGCTAACTTTTATCCCCACACATAATATTTTCTCTTCTTTTTCTCTTGCCTTCTCATCCCCTTCCTATCTCAATGAAAAGCTCTAGACCAGTATATTCAAATTTTAGCTTCCGGCATGAAGAAAGAGAAGCAGAAGCTAAGAGCGCCCTGTATTTTAATTACAGCAGTACCTCGGTTCAGGAATTTAATTCCTTCCACAGTTCTGGTCGCAGATCTGTATTGAATTTTTATCAAAAGGCCACATGTCAGGCAACACTGAGCATCAGTGTCTAACACCTGGAGCCCCCAGGATTCAGCTGGGTCTTCTCCAGGTAATTGTGAGCATATTTTCACTTTTTTTTTTTTTTCTAGGATCAACTGCTACAATGCACTCTACGCGCAGGCTCCGTTCGGTGGCTTTAAAATGTCAGGAAATGGCAGAGAACTGTAAGTATTTCTGTCCCTCCCAGCCTGCTGGTGGGCTTTATAAGAGATACACTATATTTGCTGTTCAGTGATTCGAGCGCCTGCCCAGTGATCCCCTCTGCTCTGTCTAGCACTGCCATGTCACAAAGGCTGGTGGCCCTTTCCATCAGGGGCTCCTCCAGATTCCTCCTCTCCTCCCGCCCCCACTCCGAGCTTCCCACCCCCATCCTCAGCCTGCCCTGCTCCAGGCCCCAAAACCCACCTCCAGACTCAGCTCTGTGCCCTGCCCAGCACCCACACACTAGAGACATTCAGTAGATCCTTGATATGGGCGGGAGGAATGAAGACACAGCACTGGAAAGGTGCACTTTTTGCCAGAGGTAGGATGTCACACCTGCTCGGGTCTCCACTCGCAGTAGGGAAACAGACTGACCCAGGGACACGCAGTGGGCAACTGAGCTTCCTTCCTGACGCTTCTGCAGGAGACATAAGGCACCTCCTCCTGCTGCTGGGCCTCCGTGGTCCCATCTGTGGGATTCAAGGACCAGCTCCTTGCATCTGGCCCAGGCCCAGCACTGGAGGGAGCATCCTGGGGGCAGAGACGCTGTGCTTTCCAGCTGAACCTTGGCTTCTCCACCCATGTCCTTCTTGGTGCTGTTCAGGGTTTTATGAGCCTTTGTGGACAAACATCTTGCAGGCCTATTGTTCCTGGAGAACCATCTGTGACAATACCCCAGGGCTCTTCCTGGGACACGCTGGGGGCTCACGTTCTTCCTTTGCTGTAGACAGTACGTGTCATGTACATACAAACTTGTACTCATCTGCACATCTTCTAGTGGGAACAGACTTAAACACTTTCCCTCAGCGTGGGCCTCGGTGGGAACTTCGGGTGGCTCCACTGCCAGATTCTTAAAGATGTTGTAAGGGAATAGGGGTAGCTTCCGCCCCTGAGCAGTTGCTCTTGGCCAGTCTGCATGGTTCAATCTGCACCCACCCCTGCACCCCTCTTTCTAGTCCATCCCTGACTCACAGCAGGCGCCCCAGAGCCCTCTGCACAGCAGAGTGACTGGTGTCCCTTGGTCTTCTCTTCACTCATGGGGCTGATTTCCCTTTCCAGGAACTTCGGTAAATGCACCGCCTTGAAGATTCTTTGCAAAAGCCTCTTTCCTCTCCCTGGTGACCTCTTTGTATTTGTGTTTGCATCCTCTGAGCCTCAGCTCCGTTACCTCTTTTTTTGTACCAGGAATCGAACTCAGGACATTGCGCTTGCCAGGCAGGCACTTGTGCCACTGAGCTACATCCCCAGCCCTCCATTACCTCTTAGACTCCTGCCTGCCCTCCAGGATCCTTCTACAGCATTTACTCAACCCAGACGCCAGCAAGCGCTCTGAGAGGCTCCACATGTTAATTCAGGTCCTTGTGACAGCTCTTGAGGAAAGACTGCTACTCTCCAATGAGAAAACAGCCTAGGGAGCTGGTGACTGACAGCTAGCAGTGACCACTGGCACAGGGTCACAACAGCACAGGGCCTTGCTGGACAGAGGCCACTTTTGTAAGTCACCTAGAATTGTTACAGGGGTAATATCAGAATCCCCAAATATGACTGATATAAGGGAAATATTATAACTCCCAACCTGTTAGATGTCTGATACACCGACTTCATGTTCTCTAAAAATTGAGGAATGAATTCTAGGAACAACGGAGGTTAAGAATAGGAAGATATTTATTAAGAGGATAGAAAGCTCCTGTCAGAGGAACAGGAGGAGTCCCAAATGGGTAGCCTAGGGATCCCACTCTATAGGGAAATTTTATAGAGCATGTGGGAACAATGTGGCTTAGAGCTGTGATCATAGCTGCTTAGGTAATATTTATCCCACAGGGGAGCAAGTCATACAGTGAGCAGGCGTGGAAAGATCAAAGACCTTCTCAAGTGGGTGATGGGTCTGACGTCTTGGTTGCCCACTGGAGTGAGGGGAGCCTATCTAGACCAGGTGTTGTCACTTATCTCACCCCTTGAGGAGGATGGATGTCTGGTTCTTTTATTGTTATCTTGAGGCCTGGCTTCCAACTGATGAGTCTCTGATGGGTTTTCATCTTTTGTCTTAACTCCCTTGAGGGCTCAGCACTGTCTGACTATCTATAATATTTCTACCTCACTTGGCTGTGTAGTAGAATGAAGCCACCAGGCCCTGTGTGGTCATTCGTTTCCTCTGAGCCGCTGCCTTTGGTCAGTGAGGTCATCAGGGCTGGGGAATCCAGAACCACACAGTCCTTATCCCAGAGGCCAGGCACGGCAGCGGGATACCCAGTCTCAAAGCAAAAGTCTGGGATGCAGAAGCTGCGGGAAGCCATGTGGGGTCCTCCTGAGTCCTGCTTTGCACAGGCTCCCAACTGCTGACTCGCTGTGTGGCTTTCCTCACCCCAGCCTCCCTTCCCACCACCCCAGCAGTGCCTGCAGCTCTCAGCATCCCCTTGCCTGGCTCAGAGCGGGGCTGGGTGAGAATCCACTGTACACAGTCCATATTTTATCCTGATGGTTAGCCACCAGGGGACTTTTTGAAATGTCTTTTTGTTTTCCTTCTTGGACCTTTGGCATATATTTTCCCAAGACATTTTATAAAGCATTTAAAAATAATTCATAAGGAAACTGCCTTAAAAACCAATTTCCATTTTCTGTTGTCTCCAATTGCCGTCTTCTGTTGTAAGAAGTTCCCCCTTGGGCTGCCGGAGCACCGCTAGGTGGATTCCATGGATTTCCCCGCCCCAGGGCACCCACCCATGGCCTTTGTGGGACTTGTTTCTGGACCCAACCTCTCTTCCTCCTGGGCACCTTTCTTCCTAGTTCTTTGTTTTGCTTTGTAATAAAAGACAGTAACCAATATATCCACACAGTAGGAGCATGTGGAAAGTCAAGGCCTCCCTCTGACCCGCAGTCCCATTTGTTAGAGGTAACCAGTATTCATTCATTCATTCAAGTGGCAAATATTTATTGATCGTCTTTGATGCTGTAGGCGTGATTAGGCTTTGAACATATAGCATACAGTTACCGGTCCCTGTCTCCTCCATATTCTTTTTTTCTCCCAGTACTGGGGTTAGAACTGAGGGCTTTTGCACTGAGCTACGTCTCCAGAGTACATTTGGTTTTTTTTTGTTTGTTTCTGAGACAGAGTCTTACTGAGTTGCCGAGGCTGGACTTAAATTTGTGATGCTCCTGTCTCATGTTCCCAGCATGCTAGGATTACAGGCACGTGCCACCACGCCCAGCTCCCCTAATGTTTTGACAAAATTTATTGGGAAAAAGGCTGGGCGCATAGTTGGCTTTCACTGTCAAGGGGGATGAGACTGCACAAGAACCCAGTTAGGAGATGCTGCAGTGGGTTGCATGAGAACAGTGAGGATTTGAACTAAGGCAACTGTGGAAATAGAAAGAAGGGTAACCCTGGAGTTACTCTTGCAAGAGTGATTTTAATTCTGGACTTATTAGTTATGTACTAATTCAACAGGGTTTCAGTATTCTTCTGTTTCCTAGTTTTATTAAGCTGATCATTAACAACTTTGACTTTTTATAATGTACCATTATATATTTCCTTTTAAAGCCTCTTTGCATTTTCTCTGCATGCAATAGGTGTGGATAAGTGTGTTCTTTTCTGTGTTTTGATTAAATGAAAACAGTTTTTCTCTTAAGAGTGGGTTTTGGATATCTTTTTCTTTTTAGTGGTGATCTCTTATAATTCAGGCTTGTTACTTTCAAGCAGTTTTTGCTATTAAAAATCATGCTGATATACTTTCCTTGCAGAAATCTTTATGAATGAATTTCTAGAATTGAATAATATGCCACATGAAAAATGTGTTTGGTTTCACTACTGTTTTGGTTTCCGTATCTTTAATTGTGAGAGACTGAGTACCTTCTTTGCACTTACTGGAATTTGTATTTCTTTTTTCTGCAAACTGACTATGACCTTTGTTAATTTTCCATCTGGTTGCTTGTGTTCTCCCTGTTGGTTTTAAGAAGTCTTTGTACATTGAGGGAAACAGCACTCTTTATCACACAGCGTTATAAATTATTTTTAGCTTGTCTCTTGGAGCTTTTTAAAAATGGATTATCTGTTCCACAAAAGTTGAATTTAGTATTCTGCTTACGGCTTTGCTGGTTTGTGTTATGTCTAGAAAAGATTACATAATAAGTCTGCCACTATTGTCATGGGCTCTTAAGCAATATGTTTTAGGAAAACACCTAAATACCTCAGTGACACATTATTAATAAAATAAGGATATTAGTGTCCACCATTCACTTTTTGCTTAGCACATGGCAGTTGTCCCATACAAATTGTCTCTAACTGTAGAACTGCAAGGAGGTGATGCTTTTCCCGTGTCTGAACTATGGCTCAGGGATGGCGATGACTTTGACTCACCTACATAGTGCTAAGCTAAAGGTGTCTCCAACTTGAACAGGCATCAAAATCACCTTGAAATTTCTGATCCCTTGAGCATATTAGCTTTCTGTTGTGCCAAACAAATTACCACAAAATTAGTGGCCTACACAAAATGCATATATTATAGCTCTATAGGATAAAAATCTGACCAAGGTCTCACTGAACTAAGACGGAGGCTGTCGGCAGGGTTACATTCTGCTGTGGGGTTGGGGAGAGGGTTCTTCCTGACTTCTGCAGCTCATTCTGGCTGGTGGCCTTTCTCCTTCTGCATGGCCAGCACTATGGCATCTCTCTGGAATCTTGTTTTATTCAAACCCTTCTGCTTTCTTCTACTTTTAAGAATACTGGGAATCCAGGATAATCTCGCTATTTTAAAGCCAACTGATGAGTCACTTGAATTCCATCCACAGCCTTAATTCACAGGTTCAGGACAGTGGATCGTGGATGCTTTCAGGGGAAGTGGGTGCCACAGTAGGCCTGGGTAAGGCCTGGCCCTCTGCATTTTTATCAGGCTTGGAGCTGAGGCTCTTAGCCTATTTCAAAATCATCACTCGCCAAAAACTTGATATTTAAACTTACCTTTCATTTACATAAAATTATTAATGACATCACAATTCTGGCTATTCCTCTAGCAGGGCGTCACATTTTACCCCTTTCCATAAACTCCAAACCCCAAAGAGTAATCAGGCACCAGAACTGTTTCCCCAGAGCTGCAAGTTGGCACGTCAGTTCCAACTGTCCTCTTCTCTGTCCTCACAGAGGTGAATATGCCCTGGCTGAATACACAGAAGTGAAAACTGTCACCATCAAGCTCGAGGACAAGAACCCATGAAGGAAAGTGGGCTCCTCCGCCCCACCGGACAGCCCTCTTGGCAGATCAAACCTGCTGAAGGGAATAACTACAGTACTGACCTTCCTGGGACACTCTCTTCCCGATACTTTCAGTCTACTAGAGCTGAATGGTTTTTATTTTCGTCTCACACTCCTGTTTTATTGACCTAACTCTGGATGCTCATGTGTTGCGTGTGAAACTGCAGTTCCACCTGGGAGGGAGCCATTGGCCATTTCTGATTTTGCCTTTAGACCTGGTGTGAGAGACAGTGAAGATACTCAGGGCTCTGTTAACAAGAAGTGGTATTTAAGTGTCCAGCAGTGGCTTCAAGACGCTCTGCTGAATCCAACTCCAGTGAGACTTTGGGACGTGCTCCCTGCGTGCCCCACAAGCCCTGCACCTGTGGTCCCCTCGTGGTCACCTGTGCACACAGCTCCTCCTTCTTCTGAGGCAGGGGTAGGATCATTCCAAAGGAAAAGATTAGCACTAAATTAAAAAGAAAGAAAAGGATTTTGAGGCTGTGACAGGGAGAGGTTTGGGGGAGCACATATCAGGCAAGGGTGTCAGAGGCCATGGACACACACGGCTGTGGATTTTGGAGGAGGACATGTTGACATTGACCATGGGGTTCACTTTGAAACCAGTACTGCCTTTGGACTATGACCAAATGGCTATCTCAATGAGTTTACTCTAAAACTGTGTTCACACACCTTAACGAAGATAGTTTCTAAGTCAGGAGACATCGTTAGCATCACCATAGCTGCTGACAACCTATTGTTCTGGTAGAACAAGAACAGAGCAAATTCCAAGATAACTAAGTGCTGCACTGGGAAAATCAGAACCATAATTCACTTTTTCAAATTATGTATTTTACCGTATTCTATAATGGTTCACAATAAGCCTCTGTACCTTTCCTTTTCTCCAGTTCCATTTTCCATTCAGATTAGTCAAATGCACACATCTAGAAAGATGGCTATTATAATTCACCCACTTTTTTAAAGCCCTACTTTGGTATTGATTTCTGGTTAGTTAACAAATAACTTCCAGACTCCATGGAGGAACTGGATCTATACCCAAATGACCTGAGTATTTCACCAACGGGTTAGAAATTATTCTTTTCCTCCTTTGAGTACCCAAAATTTTGTGCAATGCCATGTTTTAACTTGGAAAACTGAAATTATTCCCACATAGCTTTAAAAAACAAAACCAAACTTAAATTGTGTTATCCAGGTACTTTTACCCTTACTAAACCCATACTTTCCTAACTGGAAAAATGGTGCTTAAGTTTGAAGATGAAGTTAGAGAGATAATAATAAATGAAGGTCTATGTCAGAACCCATGTCTGTATAAAGGAAAGTGTGTGTGAATTAGGGTATCATCCTTCTCAGATATGAAACAGGTGATTCACCTTCTTTTCACCACCAGTTAACACTCACTACTTACACTACCAATAACTTGTTAAACAGAATTTGATTTCATACACTGAACTTCAGTATCCCAAGGAAGTATAGACACTAACCTTCATTGTAGTACCTGAGAGGGTTTCTATCCTTTCACTGTACAATAATTCTTTAATATGAAATGCTACATTATTTATAATTGGTAGAGTTAATGTGTCTTTTATAGCTGTAAGTACATAGAGGTGGTATATTTAACCTTCTGTAATATAATGTATTTAGAAATGAAAATCTATATAATGTTAGATTTCACTTCTTTTAAGGTTTATCCCTGTGGTATGGTTTTAAAAAATATCAGACTCAGCATTCTGATCCTAACTGCAGATTGTGTTCAACAGCGATAAAATAAAATTGGATATTTGAGAAATGCTTTTGCGTTGGATTTTTTTCATTAATCAAACCCATTTCAATTCCACAGCAAGATTTTCTCTTTCTGAGACCTGCTGGACGATATGGTTTGTAATAAAGCAGTATAGATAAATAAATCAAATTATATTTCTTTGACCAATCACACCAAGTCCTTTGTCCTAGTGTAAAACCCATTTTGGTGGCTTTTGGGTTTGACAAGGCAGAGGACAGCCTCAGAGGTCATATATCTTATGGCCTGAGTTTAAGATGTCATCTGAGCTGCCCAAGACTCTTTAAAGTGACAAGAATTTGAATACACAAAATGGAAATTAAGGGAAGACCCTGCATCCCCCAGCCATGAGCCCAAGTGTCACAAGTGTCTCTGTGGCAATCTTGGTGTTTGCACTTAACTTAGATGGCGTAGTCACCAAGTTGGGAGTTGGTGCTGAGGCTGGATCAAAATATGCATTTACACGTGTATTGAAGGGGCTGGGGATTTAGCTCAGTGGCAAAGTGCCTGCCTGGCAACCACAAGGTCATGAGTTCGATTCCTGGTACCGGAAGAAAAACAAACAAACAAATGAACAAAAAAAAAGTATAGAGATACACGTGTATTGATATATTTGGGACCATCTGATTTCTCAATCCAAATGTGACTAGAAAAATTATGGGAAAATGACATTTCACTTTATTTGGTTTACCAGAACATGACTTCCTGAAGGGAACCATTCTGAGGACAACACACACAATGTGGGTACGTGTGTGTGGGTGGGTGTGTGCACACACGCACACTCATGTGCCTATAAGGCAGGCATGTTCTCTACAGCTGGGCCTCAGGGAGGGCCTAGCTTCTGTTGGTGGATGAGACCTTTCTTGTGGCTTTACTCCTTGCTCCAGGCCATGCTGGTGACTTGTGCTTGACCATGGATAGTGAGGGGTATTAAAATTTTTTCCAGGGAGGAATAGCAAGGAAACTGAGCACCCAGCTGAAGAAAAACAACCCAAAGTTACACACTTCCACTGTGCCCACTGAGGGCAGAACGGTTAGCTCAGGGAGGGACATGGCTTCCCACTGTCCCCACACAGGAATCATTCCGACCCGAGGTTGCAGAAAACCTGAGGAGAATGTGGGCCAAAAGAAGTAGACCTTGGGTCAGCAGAGGTGAAAGAGAAGTGGACAGGAATCTTAACTGCCCTGCAACAACCTTCTATGTGCCTGTAGCACACAGCTAATGGATAGAGCTAAATGCCGGGATACAGACAGCTCAAAACAGGTCATTCGTGTGTCGAATGTTCCAGATGGTTTCTACACTGGGCACATTTCCTAGCCAACTCCCAAGCTCCTTTAAGTAAAGGAAGTGGAGCGACCCCCCTCTGCACTGGCTTCCCTTGACCCCTGCGGCGGAGCCCGGCACCCCGCGTGTGCTTCCTCCCGGTGGCGCTAGATGGCGGGATGGCGCCCTCGAGGCTCCACTGCGGTGGCGGGGCTCGCTCACCCCTGCAGACGCCACGCCCTGCAAATTATTAGGGACTTTTCGGTGGCGCTCAGATCGCTGCCCTTGCAAACTGCCGTGAGAACCTCAGCAGTAGGGCAGGATTGCACAGCTGTGCCCACCATGGGTGGCGGCAGAGGCAGAGAAGCAGCCTCCTGGGACCACAGAAGAGCTGCCAGGTGTCCAGTTGTCTCCTAAGGACCCAAACAGAGGTTCCAAGCACCCAGGCCTCACGTGTCCTGGGTCGTTTTAGGGCCCTGCAGCCGCACGGAGTTTGTGAAATGGCCATGAGGGTATGACGATGCCTTGCGCCAAGTCCTGGGAGGGTTTGAGAGGGGACATTTCGCCAGAGAAGCCTAGGGTGCTGGTCCTGCCAGGCAAAATCTTTTTCTGAACAGAATTCTCTTTCCTGGGTGAGCACGGGGGCCGCATGGGCGCGGATGTCTATGGACCGTGTTGCTTTTAGCTTCAGTGGTGTGACCCACGTACTTGCGACAGGTTGAAAGGTGATAAATTCCCACATTCTGCCACATTTGGTTTATCACTCCGCCCAGTAGGCAGTTAAAAATCTTTCGCCAAGTCCAGGACAGTGGCGGTGCCTCAGTCCCTGCCCTCTGCCAGGCTGAGGCAGAAGGATCGCTTGAGCCCACGAGTTGGAACGCAGCCTGAACAAGAGAGTTCCACGTTAGGTCTCAAAAATAAAATAAAATATAAAAGAAAAAAAAATATATATATATATATGATTTTCCAGATAGCAATATCTTTGCATAATCTGTAATCAAATTAGTAACTTCGTGTGATGGAAGAGGTACAGTTTGTAAAATATTAACTTTCATAATAGGTATATTTCTGTACTGCTCTCTAAAGAGCTGAGCACAAACCTGTCAGCATTGCTCTAGGACAGCAGAGTGTGAAAGCTGCTGTGAAATCTCATCGCTGTGCCTGCCCCTGAGAGAGCAGGTCACCAAACCCGGAGGGCCCACGAGGGCTGGAAGATCCTGGAGTTTCCAGAGGTGAGAGGGGCTGGCATCGTTTGGGACAGGAGGAGTGAACTTGCATCTGTAATGGCCGATACTTTTTCTCAACCTGAGAAGTTTAGAAGTTTAACTAAGTAACCCAGCAGGGGGCTGGGGGTGGTCTCCAGCCTGTGCAAGAGGAGGGCACGGGGAGATAGAGTGAGTGCTTCACCAGCCCCTCACCCCGCTCCCGGGGGAGTGGTTAACTTGTTTACGCTGTAGGGAGGGAAAGGGGCTTGCCTCCCCCCTCGGTTCTTGCTACTTTTGCTGTCTTCTGCCGCCTTGAAGTGTTGCCCTCTGCCATGCCACCCTGCCTTGGAGCCAGCTGATTACGGACTGAAACCTCCACAAACTGTGAGCTCAATAAACCTTTCCTTCCTTAACGTTGGGTCTCTCATTGTCAGCAACGAGAGAAAAGTAGCCAGGACAGCATCTCGAAGTACTATGGCTGGGGATCCTGGGCGTCCGCTCGGGGCGGCGACCCTCGGGGCCCTGCCCTGCGCTCCGCTCTGCGCGCCGCCGCCCGCTCCTCCCGGCTCAGGATTGAGGAAGTGCTGGGCCGGGCGGCGC